>NC_057809.1:134095501-134332710 GCF_018294505.1 Triticum aestivum | reverse complement strand
GGAGCGCATTTGTAGGCTAGCTAGTGATCGATCAGTAACTTGTAAACACTGAGCGAACAGAAATAAGTAACTGTTAATGCATCTCAATGATTCACAGATCATATACAAATATGTAGCTCCAAAAGCAAAGATCAGCCACTTTGGATCTTGCGTCGCAACTAAAACTAACTAGTACGATTCCCATACATAAGATCAACATGTTAATGCATCTCAATGACTCATAGATCATATACAAATATGTAGCTCCAAAAGCAAAGATCTAGAAAAAAAACATCTGTTCTTCCTACTAACATGGATGCTTCTATTGGCCAACATTCAGTACAGACTGAAACACAAATTTGTTTGTGAAGTCTACAATTCCTCTTGCAAGCGTAAGTGGTTTCACCAATAGCTGGAACCATGAGAATGAACCAGACATGATGGAGGAACATGCACTGCAATATGATTTGGTTTTCCCTCGATCACACTGCGAGACTATTTTCGGAATACAAACTTTAACTTATGCAAAATGATGCCCATTGTATAAAAGACCAAAGCAATGAAGCACCTAGTGTTGGCCAATAAATAGTACAGTACTACTTTTCTGCAGTCCATGAAGTGACTATCCAATCTATGTCTATTTTCAAATGGCACTGCATGCAGTGACTATACTATTCTCTTGTGCAGTTCAACCAAAATTGTGGGCACTTTGTTTGTTTGCCAAATAGAAACGGGCAGACATCTCTGTCTGCACAAATATCAAGCAGCTAGTAAACATATACCACACCTTGTATTTTCGGTTTAAACATGTCTCTTCCGCTTAGCATCTGTCATGTTCTGCACTGGACAATCTGATACAATTATGTTTTGCCCTGGACAATTTCATACTGAATTGATTTGCTGGTTCAGAGCAGAAATATAGCGCCTATTCTTCATCAGACCAAGGATATCCATGTTCGCAGTGATGGAAGAGGTGAAATCGATACAACCGAAATTGAGCATCCAATCATTGAATCATGTCCCGCACCTCCAATGTAGGTCCACCCTGCCAATAAATTCACATGCAAACCACTAGTATTACTATCTAATGACAGTACAAAAAGAGTAGCAAGATAGTAGCAAACCATGTACCTTCGTAATGAACAGCTCATAGTGTCACCAATTGGATATAAAGGTTGGGAAAAAACATGCTCCTAATGTTGAACCAGTTGGACTTTTTGTGCAGTTCCACTAAAATCGAGCATCCCTGTTTGCATAGATATTGAAAGTGTGATTACTCTAAAAGTGGCACTAGTCGAAGCATAGACTCACAAATATAAGCATTCCAATTTCTTAATGGGAAAAGGTAGCAAGACTGTTTCTAACCACCTGTTTGAAGGAATAAATAAAGCAACAGCGGCTGATGTGAGGAAGGCATACATAGTTTTTTCTGGAAAAGTGAGCCATTCCTGACCTTTCCTCTTCTTTTAAGCAAATTTTGTGCAGTTCTACTAAAATAAAATGCCATCACCGCCTTGAAAATTCAGTGAAACTGTACAAAAGGAAATGACTTAACATTACATCATGATGTCAGGTATGTAGTCCACAGGCATTCGAGACAAACATACAGACCTCCTCAAGAGAACAGCCGGAGGAGGAGGTGCCCACTCTTGACCTTTCCTCTTGTCTTCATAATTGTCTGTGCAGTTTAACCAAAATAAAATGACATCAGCGCCTTGGCATTTTGGTGACACTGTACAAAAAAATTAACTCATCTCATGAAAGTGAGGTATGTAATTTATAAGCATTAACAGTGCAAAAATCTGACGGGAGTAACAAGTTTCATCGTTGGTATACTAGCTGTGCAACAACATTAGAATGCCTTAGCTGAAAAATCTTTAATACATCCACAATCAACAGCTAACCCTGAAATAATCTAGTGACATTAAATGGCATTGCTTAAATTTATGGGTGGCATTAGACTGAGAGCGGCATTAGTTAAATGTGGCATCACTTTAGTAGTAGCATTGCTTGACTTGACTGCTGGCGTTATACTAACAGCAAAAAAAGTGGCAATAAGAGCATGGGGGGCCCATTTGGACAATGGGCGCACCAGTACGATGTACCTCCACGGACGCAGAGTGGTGAGGGAGGTATGGTTGCCCAGAGCAACAAATATCTAGGAAGCATATGTGGATTACGGTCCCATTTTTGTTCTCTTTAGCCACCTTTTTCCTATGCGAGGACAACAAACCGATCGACCTGGTCATTCTCTATTGCGTTGTCATGCCTTTCTACCCTTCTTCAACCAAGAGACACGAGACTCGTTCCTTAGCTACTGATTTTCCCCTTTTCAACCTAGATGCGGGTTCGATGCCTACTCTCTTGGACAGTACAGTCTCCCTTCCTTTCCTTATTCAACCCAGACATGGATTAGTCTGCATGAAGTAGGGTTTCCTTTAATATTGCAAATTATGGTTTTCATCTGCATGACCAGCAGAGTAGAGGATAGCAAATTGGGAAGATGGTGGTGTGGAAAAAGATCCACATGCAACGACGTAACAAATGGGGCAATAGAACAAGGTTATGGCTCGAAAAGAGGTAGCATACCTGAGGGTCGGCGGGAAGTGGCTTCGCTCGTGGTCGTCATCCACCGCACACACTACGGCAGCGAGCTTGGGGACGGAGGCCATCCCGCGCGGGCACTAGGTCTGAGAGGACGGCCTTGTCGTTAGTGCATGACCTCGCTCGCCGACGACGAGTGCATCAACGCTGCACGTCCTTCTCTTCCCCGGCGGATCTGTGACCACCGGTGAGGAGGGAGAGAGGGGCCGTCTTTTTTAGATCTGGAGAGAGGGTGGTAGTGTGAGAAGCAAGTGGGCAGCCCTTAGCAAGAAAGCGCTGAAGCTCCAGCCTATATATCTTTTTTATACTACTAGTACTGGAGGTGGGGTAGTGTAAGTGCATCTAGTGCCACCCCTAGTTGGTTTTGGAGTATTGATGACAAACCTAGTTGAGGGACTAATGTGTTTGTGAGTGCAGGATAACACAGGTAGAAGTCCCTCATTGATTCGGTTTTACTACCAGAGATGACCCCTAAAAATGTATGAAGACATTGAAGTCAAAGGTGGTATATGAAGATATTCACATTGAAGACTATGACAAAAGAAGACACGTTATGAAGCCTATGGAACTCGAAGACTTAGATCTTTCGTAGTTCTTTTTCTTTTGTGTTGGGTCATAGGAACCACCGTACTGTTAAGTGGGGTCCAGGAGAACTAGTCAGAATGACTGAAGTGATGCCTAAACCAAAAACCTATGTCTTCGAGTGAAGACAATGAGAGCAAATCTTGTCTAGAGCCGGACAAGTCAGCTTTGCTTGTAGCCCAAGTAAAGTTGTCGCGTGAGTTTGAAATCTGACCGTTGGAACACGTGTTAGTTCCTTAGTGACCCAGGGTCATTTCGGACAAATCAGGTCGGGTTGCCAAGTGGCTATAAATAGCCCACCCCCTACAACCATAAACGGTTGGCTGCTCAGATTTCAGTGCACGGCTTTTGTCGTTTGACAGCAACCCACCTCGAAGCTTTTGAGAGAAAATTCCTAGCGAGGAGAAAGCCCTAACCACCCAGAGCCAGAGTAAATTGGGCATCACTTAAGTCTTCTTGTCTGAGTGATCTGAAGACTTATTACACTTGAGGACTGTGCATCCTCCAGACGGTTAGGCGTCGCGTTCTGAGCATCCAAGAGACATTGTGGATTGCCAGTGAACGAAGTCTGTGAAGGTTTGGGAGTCTACCTTGAAGACTTACCTGAGTGATTGGGCGAGGACTATGTGACCTTAGCTCAAGGAGAATACGGTGAGGACTTGGTGTCCTGAGCTGCGTGTTCAGGACTAGGTGTCCGGGACTGTGTGTCCTAAGGTTTAAATACCTAGCCGCTCCAACCAGACGTACAGTTGTCACAGCAACTGGAACTGGTCCAACACATCATTGTCTTCAACGAGTCACTGGTTTCATCTTCACTTCCTTTTACTTACTGTTACTCATTGTGAAGCCATTGCATGCTTGCTATAGCTTTTGTCTTCACAACGTAACTGTATGATTTGTTTGGCTTCATAACTTCTTCCTACCTGATCCTTATTACACTGCAGCTACTTGTCATTGTGCTTTCACTCTATTGAATACTTGACCGTGGCTTTCCTAGTATAATCTAACTTCCGCTGCATAGTGATAGGCATATCTCTACTGTTTGTCTTCATAACTTCCACGTTTTGAAGACTTTCATAAAAATCGCCTATTCACCCCCCCCCCCTCTAGTCGATATAACGCACTTTCAATTGGTATCAGAGCGAGGTGCTCCCTTGTTCTGTGTGATTCGGTTTAACCACCTGGAGTTTTAGCTATGTCGACTGCAGGGATAATCAAAGTCTTCGCTGCGTGCCTCGTCTTCGATGGAACTGAATATCCCTACTGGAAGAATAAGATGTGTATGCATCTTGAAGCCATTGACGTCGACCTACGGTATGTCGTCGAGAACGGCGTTCCCAAGGCCGGAGAAGGTGTCACTGCTGCTGATGTCAAGAAATTCGTTCAACTGGACTCTACTGCTAAGAACATCATTTGTGGTCATCTGACCAAAGGACAATATGGACGTGTGAGTGCCTTGAAGACATCCAAGCTGGTCTGGGACTGGCTCTCCAAGGTCAATGAAGGCATCTCAACCCAAAGAGATCAGAGAATCAGCGTTCTTCACAACCTCTTCAACCGCTTCAAGAGAAATGACAATGAGAATGTCCGGCACACATTTGATCAGCTCACTGACATCACAAATGAGCTTCAAGCCCTCGGCGCTACTGAGATCACCAAACATGAAATCATCAAGACGCTGCTGAGATCACTTGATAGTTCGTTTGAAATCCTAGCCCTGATGATCCAAGAACATCCTGATTTCAAGACACTCGATCCGTTTGACATACTTGAGAGGCTCAACACACATGAGTTTCAGCTTTCTGAGAAAAGAGATATCTATGGTCCAAACTATGGGCGAACTCGTGCCTTGAAGGAAAAAGCTGTTTCCTCATCTGAAGAAGAATCTGATAGCAGTTCTGATGATCCTGAAGACATTGGAAGGGAACTTGCTATGCTTGTGAAGAAGTTCCAAAAGTTCACCAAGAAGAAAGGCTTCAGAAAGTCTTCACGATCAAGCTCAAGGAATGATGAAGCTTCTGCTCATGACTACAAGAAGAAAACATGTCACAAGTGCAAGAAACTTGGCCGCTTCATCTCTGAGTGTCCACAGTGGGACAATGAGAACAGAAAGAAGAAGAAGAGCAAGGAATATGACTCTGACGACAAGAAGAAGAAAAAATACACAAAGTATTCTTCCAAGTCTTCCTCATAGTCTTCAACACACAAGAAGAGCTCATCTGGCAAGGCATGTGCGTTTGTTGGCAAGGAAATGGATTCAGAGGAGGAGTCCGCTTCTGAGGAGGCAGAGGTAGAGTCTGAGGAGGAGTCTGATTCTGGCATTGCAAGTCTGGCTACAGCATACGTCGCCAAGTCCATCTTCAACACTGAAGACAATGATTTCATCACCGACACCGATGCAAACGACAAGGACTACTCCACTCCTACCTACTGCTTCATGGCACGCGGTGCCAAGGTAAACAAAAGCACTACTCACTATCAAACATCTAGTGAAGATGACTCTGATTGTGATTCAAAACCCAGTAACAAAACACTTGCTAAAATTGCAACTGAACAATAGAAAGCCATGGAACATATTCAAAAACTGTTAGACAGAAGCGATGATCTGTTAGGTGCTGAAATGACTCGATCAGAATCCTTAATTGAAGACATAAAAAATCTTCACGTTAAGTATCAGGAACTTGAAGATCGTCATGATACTCTCTCAACAACTCATGAAAAGCTCTCCTATGATTATCTTCAAAGGAAGCAAGAACTTGAGAAATTGAGAGCGGCTCATGAAGATCTTCAAAAGGAAAACGAATCACTTCACGCCGAACAGATCAGTTCCGCTCAGGAAGGATTTGAACCATCATGTCTTAAATGCATTGAGCATGATAATGCTACTTCTGTTGCTGAATGTTCCACTGCTACTGCTGTTGCAATATCTTCAACTGTTGATGTGGTAACTAACCCCTCTGGTGAGGATACCACTGCTATTGCTGATGAGAATGCTAGGTTGAAGACATTGCTTGAAACAGGGATGTACAAAAGTCTTAAAGGACATCAGACATTATGTGATGTCCTCAAGAAGCAGATTCTGAACCGAAACCCTAGGAAAGAGGGTGTTGGGTTCGTAAGGAAAATAAATGCAGATGGCTCTTACTGGAAACCTGAGCAGTACCCCAAAACCACATGGGTTGCTGCAAAGGAACCTTCAGCAGATCCATCCAATTTATCTGGCTTCACTTGTGCTAACCCCATTATCATTGATGAATCCTTTGATGCAAACTATATACTGTTTAAGAATCAGAATGGTGAAGTGTTTGCCAGGTACATTGGTACTAACTGCAGGAATGGACCGCCTATGAAGAAGATCTGGGTTGCGAAAAAGTGTCTGGAAAATCTTCCTGTGAATGTCTTCATGACACCTCACTTGAAGAAGACAAATCTCAGACCAAAGGCTTCATACGGTCCAAAGGCTTCATACAAACAGAGGACTCACCTGAGTCACACTAACGCAAATGTTTTGCAGGGAAACCATACTCAGGCATATGAATATGAGAGCGGTTCATCAAACCGTCATGTTCATATGACCAAAAATTATTCTGCTTATTCTTATGAGTACTATTGTCCACCTGCAAGACTGTTTGCTAAGGCTTCAAAGCCAAAATTCTCAGATGCTGCACTTAGACTTATTGCTTCTAAGCCACCCTTGAAGATGTGGGTGGTTAAGAAGGCTTAACTCTCTTTTGCAGGGAAAGGTCTCCAGCAGAAAACCAAAATCTTCTGACGCTATTGCTGGGGACCTTAAAAATCTTGTAGGGCGCAAGATAAAATGCCCGAATGGCATCATTATGTACTTCGTTCCTGAATCGCATGCTACTCTCCCTATTAGTCCTAATCTGGATCTAAGTTTTCATAACCCACTGGTTCGTCAAATGTTTTTGCTTCACAATTCTCTTCATGAAGCCTATCCCCCTAACTGCACTGTAGGGTACGACACCAGCGTCTTCAAAGTCTTCAGAATGGATTATTGACAGTGGATGTACAAATCACATGACTGGCAAAAGAAGCCTTCTTATGGACTCAACCTTACGTCCATCCGACAAGAGCCACATCACATTTGCTGACACTGGTAAAAGTAAGGTATTGGGTCTAGGTAGAGTTGCAATCTCAAAGGATCACCACATGGATAAAGTCATGCTTGTTGAATCCCTTGGCTTCAACTTAATGTCTGTCTCAATGCTTTGCGATTTGAACATGATCGTAATGTTTGGAAAATATCGTTGCCTTGTACTAATGGAATCTGACAAGTCTCTAGTGTTTGAAGGGTATCGAAAAGATGATCTGTACGTGGTAGATTTCTCAGCAGGGCCACAACTTGCAGTATGTCTTCTTGCGAAAGCTTCAGAATGCTGGCTTTGGCATCGGAGGCTTGGGCATGCTGGCATGAGGAACCTCCACACCCTTGCGAAGAAGAAGCATGTCATAGGCATCGAGGGCGTCAAGTTCAAGAAAGATCACTTCTGCGGTGCCTGTGAAGCAGGGAAGATGACGAGGGCAAAACATCCCTCGAAGACAATCATGACCACTACTCGACCCTTCGAACTGCTTCACATGGATCTTTTTGGTCCCACTCACTACTCAACTTTTACCACTACTGCTTGCCTCTATGGCTTTGTCATTGTTGATGATTACTCTAGATATACTTGGGTGCATATAATCCTTTACAAGACTGAAGTGCAGGATGTCTTCAGACGCTTCGCCAATCGAGCAGTGAACAATTATGGCGCCAAGATAAAGCACATCAGAAGTGACAATGGCACTGAATTCAAGAACACTGGCCTTGATACATATCTTGATACCTTGGGCATCACACATGAATTCTCAGCTCCGTACACGCCACAGCAGAATGGCGTCGTCGAATGCAAGAACAGAACACTCATTGAGATGGCCAGAACGATGCTAGATGAATACAAGACTCCAAGAAAATTCTGGACTGAAGCCATTGACACTGCATGCCATACAATCAATCGTGTGTATCTTCACAAGCTTCTAAACAAAACATCTTATGAGCTCCTTACTGGCAAAAAGCCAAATGTTAGTTACTTCGGAGTATTTGGCGCAAGGTGTTGGATCAAGGACCCACATCACACCTCAAAATTTGCACCAAAAGCACATGAGGGTTTTATGCTTGGATATGGAAAGGATTCCCACTCCTACAGAGTCTTCAATCTCTTTCATTACAAAGTGGTTGAAACCGTGGATGTGAGGTTCGATGAGACAAATGGTTCACAAAGAGAGCAACTGCCAAATGTGCTAGATGAAATTCCAGCTAGTGAATCAATCAAGCTAATGGGAACTGGAGAGATTATACCTTCTGAAGCTCATCCTGAAGAAGAACTTATCATCTCAGCACCTGATCAACATGAAGACAATGCTCAGCCTGAAGACATTCCTCCCAACAACAACACAAATCAGCAAGAGCAAAGTCTTCGCCCTGTACATCCTCGTGTTGCCAATGAAGTGCAGATTGACAGAATAATTGACAGCATCAATGCACCTGGTCCACTCACTCATTCAAGGGCAACTCAGCTAGTAAATTTCTGTGGGCACTTCGCATTCGTCTCAATATCAGAACCCAAGAAAGTTGAAGAAGCCTTCTTGGAACCTGAATGGATTCAAGCTATGCAAGAAGAGCTTCAACAGTTTGAGCTGAATAATGTATGGGAACTAGTTAAGCGTCCTGATCCACGGAAGCACAACATAATAGGCACCAAATGAATATATCGCAACAAGAAAGATGAACATGGTCAAGTTGTCAGAAACAAAGCTCGTCTCGTTGCTCAAGGATATACTCAAGTGGAAGGCATTGACTTCGATGAAACATTTGCTCCTGTGGCTAGGCTTGAAGCCATACGCATACTGCTGGCCTATGCAAATCATCATAACATACTTCTATATCAAATGGATGTGAAGAGTGCCTTTCTCAATGGCAAGATTGAAGAAGAAGTGTATGTTGCACAACCGCCTGGCTTTGAAAATCCAAAACATCCTGACATGGTATACAAGCTCAACAAGGCACTGTATGGCCTCAAACAAGCCCCTAGGGCCTGGTATGACACACTCAAATACTTCCTGAAGAGCAAAGGCTTCATACCTGGTTCCCTAGATCCCACTCTTTTCGCGAAGACATATGATGGTGAACTGTTTGTGTGCCAAATATATGTGGATGACATTATCTTCGGCTGCACCAATCAGAAGTACAGTGAAGAGTTTGGATACATGATGCAAGAGCAATATCAGATGTCCATGATGGGGGAGCTGGAGTTCTTCCTTGGTCTTCAAATACGACAACAACGCAATGGCATCTTTATATCTCAAGAGAAGTATCTCAAAGATTGCCTGAAGAAGTTCGGTATGCAAGACTGCAAAGGCTTCACAACACCAATGCCAGCCAAACAGCATCTGGGTCCTGACGACAATGGTAAAGAGTTCGATCAAAAGGTATACCGCTCCATGATTGGTTCTTTACTTTATTTATGTGCATCTAGGCCAGATATTATGCTTAGTGTTTGCATGTGTGCTCGATTTCAAGCGGCACCAAAGGAGTCGCATCACTTAGCTGTGAAGCGAATTCTTCGATATTTGGCTCACACCCCAACTCTAGGATTATGGTATCCAAAGGGCTCAGAGTTTGATTTGGTTGGATTCTCAGATGCTGATTATGCTGGTGACAAAGTTGATCGCAAGTCTACATTAGGCACATGTCACTTTCTGGGACGATCACTTGTATGTTGGTCTTCAAAGAAGAAGAACTTTGTATCTCTCTCCGCTGCTGAATCTGAATACATTGCTGCTGGATCTTGCTGCGCTCAGCTTCTGTGGATGAAGCAAACACTCAAGGACTATGGCATTCATCTGAAGCAAGTGCCACTTTACTACGACAACGAAAGCGCCATCAAGATTGCCAACAACCTAGTTCAGCACTCGAAGACAAAGCACATTGAAATTCGTCATCACTTTCTCAGAGAGCATGTTGTGAAGGAAGACATTGATATCATACATGTCAACACTGAAGAGCAATTGGCAGATATCTTCACCAAGCCCTTGGATGAGAAGAGGTTTTGCAAGTTACGGTGTGAGCTAAATATCCTGGAATCCTCAAATGTCCTGTGATCAGGCACACATCCTAACCCTTATGCATGTTGATGACTTAGATGTGCAACACACGAAGTGAAGTATATCTTCAATCAATGAAGACATACATTCTAAGTGTGAATACATTAATGTGGAATTTGACTTCGGAGCGCCACGATAACTATGCGCCGTGTCTGGGTCTAATACTTCCTATACGGTGGGTAACGCCACCACCAAACGTTCTATTCTGAAGTGTTTCTCTCATGGCGTTACCTTGCAATGTCTTCACATTTGGTTTGGCTTCGAACATGTCTTCATGATTATCTTCACTACGTTGATTGTATAGATATATATATATACTAGTGTTCTGTCCTCTACAACATTCACTTATAGCTATGTCTTCTTGGTTGAATCTTTTTGAACTAAGTGAATGTGATCGGACCCTAATCTCTCTATGCTCTCTATCTCAAAATTCTATCTCTCCAAGTCATATGCATTCTATTGAAACTGTCGAATGTCTTCTCTGCGTCCTTGTCAGCAGAAGACACAGAGACAACATTTAAGTCCGTTTTCAATGCTCATTTATCCACATGAAATCCGGAGAAGTAGGAACGACCACCCGACAATCCAGGCGTGCGTGGGACGTGGAACTGCCCCCAAAATACTGCATGATGGCCACGTTCCTCAGATGCGAATCGCCAGGGGCACCTGTGTAATAGCACAGTGCCGCCCCTGTGCCTATAAATTCACACTTACCGCGGTCATTATCTCCTTCTTCCACCCTCGCACGAACTCTAGCGCCACCGCTAGCTCTTGACGATGCCGGCGACGAAGCGCTTCGCTGCCGCAACCTCTCCGACGCTGTCTTCACGCCGATCGCAGACATCGTCCTCTCCGCCGTCGCCGTAGGTGTCTTCCATCGCCAAGTTAGGGCACGGAGGATTGAACTGCTCGGCATCATCTCCCACTCCGTCTAGCAGTTCCAAGTGTGGTAAATAAAACTTCTTTTTACAGCCCCTTTTGATCTCATGGTTCTGTCACTTTCTACCATAAGAAGTTTCTCTTCACACAAGTTAGATCTCTCAATTTGCATCACATAACATGCCTAGTATATTCACTTGTGCTTCATGAAGTAGTTAGATTCCTCACTTGTACTGATCTGTGGGTTCGTACAAATCTGGAACCAACTTCTTATCTATGAGTAAATGTCTTCGCACGATGAGGTCAATGTCTTCTAAACTGATTAATCTTCAAAACCTTCTGAGAATGCATATGACCTCTTCCCCTTCCCTCGCACCTTAATGCTGTCACATGTACATGTCCGTGGGAGAATCCTTTGGTTCTCATAGTCTGCATTCATTTGCAGAATTCCTACAGCATCACATAAATTCTCCTGAAGCCAGTTCCTGTTGGTCCAGCAAAAGAAAGCCTTTGAAGCCTTTGAAAGTTTTGAAGACTTTCAAATTGAGGTTTATGGCTTCAGAAACAGCAGCAAGGAAGGGGGGCAGACAGAGACGTGGAGGAACATCCAAAGATCTGCCTGATGAACTGGAAGAAATGTACAAAACAGATCCTGAAGAGAATTATGGTCAGCGCAAGACCCGAATCCAATGGATTCGACGCTATTGGGCAGAACAATGGTTCAAATACCGCTTCACAACCCAAGAGTATGCTGAGAAAAATGCCATCAAAAAACCGTGGGGAGACATCTTATACAAGAACCTTGTACCCAGGTCCAGAGATGAAGCTATTGCCCAAAGCTTCTATCCATGCATGGTTCGTGGGCCACAGCCTGATGATGCACATCCGTCGTCACTACTCTGGTGTCGTGACAACAATCTGTTCAAGCGCAACTTCTAGTTTGCCCAACAATCAGCGAAGGAGAACAAGAAGAAATTTGGGTTAGACTTCAACCCTGGTCCCTCTACACCAAGGGCAGATGGCACACGCGACGCAGAACCCAATATCATCGGTCCGTATGCCAACCTTGAGGGCCTCATCACCCGCATCTTAGTCCAAGGGACTGCCGTGAATGACCCTCCAGCTGACTCTGAGTCTGATGAAGCTCCTGCTGTACCGAAGCCAAAGCAGTCGAAGAAGCCAAAAGCTTCAAAGCCGGCCCCTTCACCAAAAATCTCAAGGGCGAAGCCATTGGCAACTGCACCTCCTAAAGACAGTGTGCAGTCTGAAGACGTATCCCGCGTCTCCAAGCCCCAGAAGGCCAAGATGCCTCAGCCACACACCGGCAAAGAGCTCACAGCTGCTGCCATTCTGCGCAGTGAAGCCATTGATCTGTCAAGTGATGAAGATCTTGGAGATGACGCTCTCAAGCAACTCATCAAGAGCAAAGAAGAAGCTGAAATCTTCAACAATTTGCCTCTCTTTGATGTCGCCATCATCCACAACTTCATCGATGAATGGTTTGCCACACCAAACATCAGCTTCGAAGATCTGCAGCTGCCCGTTGGCCTTAGCGTCGCCTTCCAAGGCGCTATTGCTTCAGAACTTGCAATTGCCCAACGCATTGTTGAACTGAAGCAGAAAATTGATCATGAAAAGGCTTAGTTCAAGAAGCATATGGCCAAGCTCAGCGTGCAAGAAGTGAAGAGCTTCAAGGTCATGATGCACGAACTAAAGGAAAACTTTCTGAAGAAGCGTGCAGAAGCTCAAGGTTCGCGGGAGCGAATGAAGTCTCTGGCAGACAGATGTGTGCAGGCCTACAATGAGGCTGAGAAGCGTAAGGCACTTGGGCATCCCGGCATCGACCCCAGGATGGCCACGAAGAAGAAGAAGAAGCCTGCTATGGCTGAACCAGAGGCACCAAGGCAAGAAGCAGTTCCAATTGTCTTCCCAACTGCAACGACTGGCTCGAAGCCAAAGAGCCGGTCAACCGCTTCAGAGCTCAAGAAGATGCGAACTGCAGAGGCTGAAGCTAGGAAGCGGAAACATACTGAAGCCTCTCCTTCTGCTCCCACTCAGAAGAAGCGAAAGATCAAGAAAGCTCGGGCTGCTCCCATAGAGCCCTTGATGGTTGAACCCTTTTCTGTCATCCATCCCGACACAGAACGACAACTGACAGTTCATGAGCCTGCTTCCACAGAGGCTCCTGAAGCTGAAGACATACCAGCAGCCGACCCCATCGCTGCTAAAGACATTGGTCATCAGGACAATGTACAAGATGATGCAGCCCTTCCTCAGTATGAACACAGCGAACTCATCAGCATTGGTCGTCCTCTAACGCCAATTGCACAAGATGCGTCATGGGCGGATCGCCCTCAAGAGGAAGAAGACTTTGAGGCCCAGCCCACTCCAACCCCACAGGCGTTGTCTGTGTTCCGCAGGCTTCGCAAAGGTCCAAGGCCTCAAGTCTATGCTGAAGACATTTCGGCTGCATCAGCCGAAGAAAATGAAGAAGTACCACAAGATCCTACTCCCCCGCTACACCACAAAGCAGTTCTCCAGGTGAACATGCCTAAGTCTGACCCTCCAGCTAGTCAAGTGGAGGCTGAAAATATTGAGGCTGCCACAACCAACACTGAAGCCAATGTGGAGCCCTCTCCACCAAAAGCTTCAGAAGACAGCGAAGCTACTGATCCAGACACTTCTGTTCCTGAGTCTGCTGCAGGTCCTCAATTTGATTACCATGTTGAGCACAGGCCTCATGTCCAGAAGCCAGTCCCAAGGCTGCCGAGGTTCCCAGGTCCTGCATCAGCACCTGGCTCCTTTAACATCAATAGCTTCAAGGCAGATAATACGTTCTTCAACAGCTCCAAGAACCCCTATTCAAGGGAAAGGATTTCATCAGATAGGTTCTGGAGCTATCCTCAGCGCAGATACTATTCATGCATCCTATACAACCAAGGTCGCATCTTCCCGCACAAGCACCTTGATGTTGAAGCCATTGCTGGTCTGCCCTGTTTAGAGGAAGCGTTGGATTGCTTCAAGCAAGTGGGTCTGCTGCAGTTTGTAACTGATGAAGAGCACTGGAATGAAGAGCTTCTGCTGCAATTCTATGCCACCCTCCACATTAAAGGATACAACAGAGATCCGAAGACTTGGGCCCTAGAGTGGATGACCGGCAATGTCCATCACGAAGCCAATGCATTTGATATCATTGAGCTCACCCGCCTGCCCACTCCTGGCGAATTCTTCAAGGAAGGTTGTCCACGACACACTGAAGCTCTTGAGAGCATATTCCAGAGACCTGAACCGAATATGAGTCGGATGCTCTCCATGATGAAGCCATTGCCCCACGATGCTCCTTATCCAACAGAGTTCTTCGTTGAAGACTTTGAGTACCTGCCTAGAACCATCTATCACATTATCCAGCGGACTCTCTGGCCTATCAAAGGGCACTCTCCAAATGCCAAGATCGAGGGTGCAATGAAGACTCTGATATTCTGTGTCCTTCATGGAAAATGCTTCAATGCACAGGATTTCTTCATACGCCAACTTGCTGCATCAGGCTCAGATCTACTTGGTTTGAAGTTCTATGCTCCTTGGGTAATGAGACTGATCAAGCTTCACTCTGCGATCTCATATCAGCCCTCAGCCCGCAACCATCGGATCTTCTTGCCAGATGTGGATACCTCTGCTGAAGCTATATATCCTGAGCCTGCCAAGCAACCTTTGAGTCTTCAGAATGCAGAACACCAGAGCTTCACTCAAAACATTGAAGGTGTTGAAGCCATCTCCAGGGTGTATCCTTTGGCTGGCACTACACGTGCACCACACCCTGCTTCAACTGAAGCCACTGACAGTGCAACTGCTTCAAGACCCAAGAAGCGCACTCGTGTTCTCAACGACCGAGAGCTTCTTGTGGCCCTTCATCAAAAGCAGGATAGGCATCATGACTAGTTGAAGAGACAGATGAAGAGCCTCTTGGTGGATGTAAATCGCATCCGAAATCTTGCCACCAAGAACGCTTTCGTTACCCATGAAACCTGTCGTCGTACATGGAAAGGGCTATCAATGATATGTACTGAAGCTGAACTTGAAGAGGATGGCTTCACTGAGCGATTCAAGTTTGAAACCACACCTCCTAGAAGGGCTGTGATGCGAAGCACACCATCACTTGAAGACTCTGAGTTTACTTCATCTTCTGCCACAGTCACTGCCAGAATCATTGATGAAGAAGACGATGCTACCTCACCGCCACCTGCTTCAGCACCTCCAAGCTCTTCTGCACCACCAAACACCTCCAACGACCCTGCTGCTCCTGGGAACGAGTAGACACTCTATGTCTTCAAACCTTTTTGGTCCTTGCTGACAAAAGGGGGAGAAGCATATGGGTTGATAGTCTTCAAGCGGGTCCATATGGGCGGGTGCTTTATGTTTTGTTCTATTTTGCTTCGTGCTTACAACTCTCGTTTTACATTTGGTTCTTATGAGTTGTAACACTTAAACCAGATGGTCGTCTGCTACTTGTTTGCCACCCTGTTTTGCGAAGATAAATTCCGCATGTGCGATGATAAAATTCCGCACTTATCTCATTCTGCAGACGTCCATTTTCCATTATGCATGTCATTATCTTCATATACTTTCACATGCATAGTGGATTGTCATCATAAGTTGAAGTGGATCTCCACAAGTACAACCTGCCATGTGCATTTGCATTCCAAAGGCAAATTACTTATATGCACATCTTCAGGGGGAGCCCTTGCAACTTATGAAGACAATTCCATATCCTTTACAGATTTCACAGATTATATTCCCTGTTGAAAACTTCAACTAGTTTGTCATCAATCACCAAAAGGGGGGAGATTGTAAGTGCATCTAGTGCCACCCCTAGTTGGTTTTGGAGTATTGACGACAAACCTAGTTGAGGGACTAATGTGTTTGTGAGAATTGCAGGATAACACAGGTAGAAGTCCCTCATTGATTCGGTTTTACTACCAGAGATGACCCCTAAAAATGTATGAAGACATTGAAGTCAAAGGTGGTATATAAAGATATTCACATTGAAGACTATGACAAAAGAAGACACATTATGAAGCCTATGGAGCTCGAAGACTTAGATCTTTCGTAGTTATTTTTCTTTTGTGTTGAGTCATAGGAACCACCGTACTGTTAAGTGGGGTCCAGGAGAACCAGTCAGAATGACTGAAGTGATGCCTAAACCAAAAACCTATGTCTTCGAGTGAAGACAATGAGAGCAAATCTTGTCCAGAGCCGGACAAGTCAGCTTTGCTTGTAGCCCAAGTAAAGTTGTCGCGTGAGTTTGAAATCTGACCGTTGGAACACGTGTCAGTTCCTTAGTGACCCAGGGTCATTTCGGACAAATCAACTCAGGTTGCCAAGTGGCTATAAATAGCCCACCCCCTATAACCATAAACGGTTGGCTGCTCAGATTTCAGTGCACGGCTTTTGTCGTTTGACAGCAACCCACCTCGAAGCTTTTGAGAGAAAATTCCTAGTGAGGAGAAAGCCCTAACCACCCAGAGCGAGAGTAAATTGGGCATCACTTAAGTCTTCTTGTCTGAGTGATCTGAAGACTTATTACACTTGAGGACTGTGCATCCTCCAGACGGTTAGGCGTCGCGTTCTGAGCATCCAAGAGACATTGTGGATTGCCAGTGAACGAAGTCTGTGAAGGTTTGGGAGTCTACCTTGAAGACTTACCTGAGTGATTGGGCGAGGACTATGTGACCTTAGCTCAAGGAGAATATGGTGAGGACTTGGTGTCCTGAGCTGCGTGTTCAGGACTGGGTGTCCGGGACTGTGTGTCCTAAGGTTTAAATACCTAGCCGCTCCAACCAGACGAACAGTTGTCACAGCAACTGGAACTGGTCCAACACATCATTGTCTTCAACGAGTCACTGGTTTCATCTTCACTTCCTTTTACTTACTGTTACTCATTGTGAAGCCATTGCATGCTTGCTATATCTTTTGTCTTCACAACGTAACTGTATGATTTGTTTGGCTTCATAACTTCTTCCTACCTAATCCTTATTACACTGCAGCTACTTGTCATTGTGCTTTCACTCTATTGAATACTTGACCGTGGCTTGCCTAGTGTAATCTAACTTCCGCTGCATAGTGATAGGCATATCTCTACTGTTTGTCTTCATAACTTCCACGTTTTGAAGACTTTCATAAAAATCGCCTATTCACCCCCCCTCTAGTCGATATAACGCACTTTCACGTAGTGGTAGAGTAGTTATTATTTTCTCTGCGTATAATACCAGTTAGTCGTGCTTCAAAACTGATCTGCACGCCATTAAAAAAACAAAGGTCGATAACTAATGCGGCACCTCGGGCCAACGCGGCCAGATCGCATTTTGCATGAGAAATTACACACCATGTTTCGTTGACATGTGGTCCCGTTCCAACATATCAGTGAGACGATGGCGAGTAGTAGGAGTATTTCTGAACGGGCGTGTAGGCCGGGGCGCCTCTTCATGAACCGTGGCAAACTCGCGACCGTCCACCGACTCTTCGCCTTTCCCTCTCGATTTGGAACTGCTGTCGCACGCTCTTCCTCTCCCTCCTCCATTTTCCTTCAGCCCTTCACCCTTTCTTCTGGCATTGTTCGATCGTCTTCTCCATGGAGGGAACAGGCTGGAAACGACCCCGTTATTCTTGCCCCGATCTGAAAGATAACGTGGTGGAGGAACTCATTGATCGGTGCAATGTCATCACCTCGGCTAGCATGGCAGGTTCGTTCAAGCCCATTCTCGACTCAACTAATAACATCATTGCAAGGAACCCAAGGGTCAAGGAGCGGTTTGATCTCCCCTATCTTCTTCGCCGTGACCCTGATGACTGACGCCGGGACAACGGAGACCTCGCCCTATGCAAGTTGATGCCGCTTGATAATGATACGTGTGATGTTAAGATGCCATCGCTTGAGGTCAAGGCTTGGGCAGCGCAAAAGGAGATTGGGTTGTTTATATTGGGTACAATTGCGAGTGGGAACTTGTGAATGTGTACACTTGTCACCAGGTTCCACTTCCAAAAATCTCAGCACACTGCCAGAGGTTGAGCACAACGGTAATGTACGCACATTCAAATATGATCATGGTGATTGTCGTCTACGGTAGATAGCAATTTTTTGAGTTCCCAACCGCTCTTGGAATTACAAAAACTATGATGTTGTTGCTATCTTCGACAAGCTTGTTGCCGTCCTTGATGGTTTCACTCGATGGATATTGCTCAAAAATTAGTTTCTGTACACGGATGAGTACTGTGATGCAATTCAATACGAGGGCCTTGTGTTTGCTGCCACCACTCGTGGCATTGTTTTTGCATGGCATCCTCGTTGTTTCGGTACGTTTGTCTTCCACCGTAATTATAATTGTTTCATCCACATGCATGCGGGTTAGCAAGTTTCCCTTTACCAATTAACCTTCTTCTTGTGTTTCCATGGTCCTGTGAACATCCCACCACCTATACTTGAAGATTTTTATAACCAAGGGGGAGATGATGATGGTGATGATCACGAGCATGAGGACGAGCAGCGCCGATATACTCTGTGGCACCTGGCAACTAATTCCGATGGATCACCTCTTCTTGTGTGTATACAGCCCATTGATGATGTTACTGCTAAGGAAGCAGGTGTAGTCTCCCATGGTCGCACTCTCCGGACCTATTCCAACACCCGTTGCGTGGTATTCGGGGTGGATACTAGTGTGCTAGCGCCAACTCCTTCTCCCTGGCACAGAATTGATAGTCTTGGAGAAAACTCGCTCTTCCTTGGACAAAACTATCCGATGATGGTGAAAGGCGATCCAACTGTTGTTGACACATTTATGAGAAGCACCTGTGTCTACACCTCGGACATTTGGGTGATTCCCTACCCTGGTACTGATATAGTAGGCTGCTTCAGCCTGGATGATCAGTCATGCGTTGGTCTCCAGATCGACAACGGATGGCCCGTCCCAGAGAATCACTTGTGGTTCACAGCAAGCGTTTCCAACGCCGCGGAATGGTTGAGTTGAAGTTCATTTCATGGCTTGTTATTTGTTGTGTGGTGAAAACTTTTGTATTTATATTGTATCCTCGTTGTCGATGTGGGTTGATGACATGTTGTACTATGTAATAAAATGATATGCCTGTGATAAACTTACTGTACTAAATTTATGAATGGCTTTCGAGTCGCTTCTCTGAGTGAGTGGTGCGACGAGGCAAAAAAATATTTTCTGAATACATAATTATACGTGCATTGCAACAGGTTATCGGATGAGGCCAATCAACAATACTAGTACACTATTTGTACTAGCTTCACATGCTTCGCGCGTCGGGCGGGTGTTTTTACTGTAGCCATATGTTAATGTCTTCGTTGTATGTAACCAGCACCTCAAATCCTCGATACTAGTATACTATATAGTAGGAGTAAGTAGTAGGAGTAGTAGGGTGGCATGGGCCAGAACAAGCATTCACGTCCAGGAGTACGACACACGCCACCACCACGACATCCATCTGACACCATATTATTTCTTGGAGTCCGTGCGAGAGCAATCTCTTCAACCTCGTCGTTTCTCTAACTTCAGCCATCGCGCGGCGGGCGAGGTGGGGGTTTGCCGATAGTCGGTTTCCTTAACTGCGGTCCCACTTGTAAGGCCAACTCCAACGCACGACCCCAAACGGACCTTCGTTTTGCACAAACTCCAACGATAATTTTGACTATAAAAGCAAGACCAAAGAAAACAAGAACCATAAGAATACATTTTACTACTTCTGTAAGTTGGATTAGTGCCTTCTCGATGCATTCATTGTTGATCTGCGGAGGCTCGATCTAGTGTGCTTCCTTCTTCTTTGAGTGTAAAGAAGTAGACATTGCTTCCTCGCATCTAGTCTCATGTCTAGCCTCTATTCTATACTAGCTAAAAGTGATAGAACATCTACTAAATTGCGCTCTATCAATATATGGATGTACTCTTCTTCCCAATACAAAAACTTGCATCCATTCTACTCCCTCCATTGCACAATACTACATGCCTTCTATTTGTCAAAATATATATGTATCTAGACATGTCTTAGTATATAGGTACATCCATTCTACTCTCCTCCGTTGCACAATACATGCCTTATATTTGTCAAAATATATATTTATGTAGACATGTCTTAGTATATAGGTACATCCATTTTTGGACAAATGGAAGTCAAGTATTTTGGAACGGAGGGAGTACACAATAAAATTTTTAAGTTAGCACAACTAGTCTAATCCGAGAGCAAAGCCAAAGATTTGGTTGGGTTCTTCCTCCTTTTGCCGACACGTGGGACATCCAGCATCCAGGTCGTGTCATGAAAGAAAATAGAGTGGTAGTTGAAGCCACGAGATGTGCATCTTGGGTTAAACTGTAAATAGAATCTTACTACTCTTGAGTAACTCCAAAAGCGGCCACCAAAGATCTTTATTGGATTTGTTTTTCATCACCAGCACATCGAGGTGAAAGATGTGCAGGTTCAGTGGGTCCTCTTGAGTTTTCACTGACATGTGGGGCCGCATGTGAGCAAACAGACGATGGGCTCCGCGCGTCCGCTGGCTGGCTGAGAAGAGAGATAGAGGAGGCATGAGCACGGACTGCAGGAAATTTGTTCTACCTACCTCGATATAGGCTTGATATAGTGGGGTGGCTTGGGCCATAACTAGCATTCACGTCTAGCAGTACAGCACACGCCACCCACACGAGTCCCATCCGACACCAATTTTCTTGGAGTCCGTGCTACATCCATCTCTTCTCCCTCCTGTCCTCTTTTCTCAGCCATCGCGCGATGGGCGGGGTGGGGGTTTGCCGATAGTCGGTTTGCTCAACTGCGGTCCCACTTGTAAGTGAAAATGCAACACCGCACGCATTCCCAATTGAGCATGCACTGCGAGCCCCACGATTTTGCCTAGAGTAATAAGAAGTTTGGTTCTGGCGCCGTTCATGCATGGACTACGTACGAAAATTATGAAGTTGATGCGACTGTAGTATCATATACTACTACGTGGATTTGACAGAAGGATAAAAATACATACGGATCCATCAAAGTTCAACGACATCCTCACGCCCTAGTGCGTCGGGTCACCAACCGACGTGTGAGGAGCAACGGCGTTGGCGGCGAGCTCAACGTGCTTCTGAACAGTGTCGTCCAAGGTTGCCCTGTGCTCCAAGAAGGCCAGCGTCCTATCGTCCTCCTCTTACATGTAGTAGTCCTTGTGGATGAGTTGCGCGTAGACGTGGGTGATTATGTTGATGGTGTCTTGCTGCGCCAGGCGCTGCGTGGCGAGCGCGACCTTGAGGTGGACATTCTCCGGCGCGACGGCGGGCAGTCGCAGGGCCACCAGTGCGTCGAAGAGGTTGTTACCATAGTGGCCGTTGAGGGTGGCGGGCATCGCAGAGCCTGGGCGCGTCGGCTGGAGGCTTACGTCAAAGTCGTCCGCAAGCTTCTTGACGATGATGAACTTGTCGAGGAAACCTACGAGGACCTCGTCGAACAAGGAGACGAAGTTGTCGTCCAAGCGGCCCCTCGCCCTGGCGGCCTCAAGCAATACTACCTGTCGGGCCGCAGGCCGGTGTCGTGGACCATCTGGCATAGCCGGCTGATGCTCGCGCTCATCGCCTCCATGGGTCTAGCGTAGCTTCTAGTCAACTGATCTTGCGATTCGAGTGATCACTCAGCCCTTGGTTAGCGTGCGTAGGTGCGTAGGATTTCGTACTACTCCTCGGCCCTCTACTGCACCTGCCTTTGGCTGTATGATAGGTGGGCCAGCCACCCCCTGGGGCCACGTGTCATTCACCTCCTGACCCGTCTCTCACACGCACCCTGCTAGTGTATATATAGAGGTTTTCTTTTTCTCTCCATATCAACCATTTTATATTGCGTACGTGTCATTCAAGAGTGAAATGATGGTTGCTTCTTCTGACTAACTTACTGTGTGATTTGACTGCTCCTTAGTGGCCCCTACACGTACTCCCCCTACGTGTATGCAACAGTCACACGTACACATGGACGCAAAAACAAGCGCGACGCCCTAATGCATGCATGTCCGAGCACACGACGGAACACACATGGTCATGCTCAAGTGTTCAACCTACACGTGCATGCACACACATACTCAGTCAGGGTGAGCTAGTGACCGTATGAACACCGGAAAATATATATATTGAGCGCAATGAGCGTATTATGAAGTCCACTGACCGTATTTTTACAAATATACAGTGACAGACAGTGTATTTATCTCATTTGAAATTAAGACATATTAACCAGAGAGGAGGCAGCATGGACTAGCATTACTTTGTTGTGTCCTGTCAACTTGCTGAACAAGGAGAAGGTTGCAGGATGGGAGAAGTTTGTGCGCAGTGGATCGCAGGACAAGGAGAAACTTTTAACTAATGCAAGCTCTCCCTCGCTCAGGCGGTGGACGTGCAACAGTTAATTCGGTGTCAGATTGCCAGAAGAATACTACACTATACTACTAGTGCTATTATTGCTCGACTTCCCGAACAGCCAAGCGCAAAGTTTACTACTACTATAGTCCATAAAGGTACGTACTATACTAGTACTACTAGGAACTGGATGGAGGAGCATCTGCACTCTTATTATAATTTTAAAATGTGATAAAGCAATCTTCAACACATTTGGTTCTCTTCGAGGGTTCTCGCATGTGATAATGGAAGTTGATTGCATGGAACACTCGCCACAATTCTCGCTTAATTCTGGCTCATATCCTGTTACAAATAGTAGCGCTCAGTAATATTTCCTCTTTTTTGTTATTCAGCATGTAAACAGGTCAGCAAACCTTGCGGCGCATCTTCGTGCGAACCGTGCTTGCTGCACTTTGAATGTGGCCGAGAGCTGGCTTGATGAAACACCTCGCTTCCTACTTCTTTTTTTGGCTTCCTAGTGACCAGTGTCTTGGCTGATCGTCCTAAGAATGCTTATATATGAATAAAGCTCTCTCATTTACCTGCAAAAAGATTAAGCCATATTAACCGGAAAGGAGGGAGTATGGACTAGCACTACTTTTTGGTGTGTCCCGTCAACTCGCAGAATGAGGAGAAGCTTGCAGGACAAGGTGAAGCTCGCTTACGCCTTTTGACTAATGCAACCTACCCTCGGTGGACATGCATCAGTCCATTCGGTGTCAGATTGTCAGAGGCATACACTGTAGTACCCAACATGCGGAGTACCATCATTGTTCGACTTCACGAAGGGGCGAAGAGCCAAGCGCAGTACTAGTACGAGTACTTGGTTTTGCACCTTCATACTACTCCACCCTCCATCACAGTTTACAGGGCGCGCTTCATTATGATGCATTTCTCTCAATGCATTTCCACCACCAGAGAGACTTTAGATGCGTTTGGTTTAATGCTCAATTAATTAGGGCGTGGTAACCGCAATCAAGTCCACAATTTTCTCTCCATGTACTGTACTACTACGGAGTGCATGCATGTGTGTACCCAGGGTGGAAGCACTGCATGCATGTGTGTACGCATTATTCCCTCTAGTAATAGACGCCGTGCTATAACTACCAATGTTATTTTTCAGGCCGATCGCTAGTCGCCTTGGTCCCACAGATTTTTTTCTTTTTTCTGAAGCGCGATGTATAAACAGTGACGGATGGAGTAGTATGAGTGGATTCAAAGAAGAGCGTATTGATGGTTGCTTCTTCAGAGCAACTTACAGTGGGAAAGGTGGGGCTTATGATTTGACTGCTCATTACTCACTATTAATGCGGCGCAACGACCGGGCTAAGTCTCCCATGCGGTTGAGCACTACCCCCTCGGTTCTTAAATATACTCCAGAGTATTTGTCTTTCTAGAGATTTCAACGAGTGACTACTCAAATATTTGTCTTTTTAGAGATTTCAAATGGACTGGCACATACGGATGTATATAGACATATTTTAGAGTGTAGATTCACTCATTTTGCGCCGTATGTAGTCACTTGTTGAAATCTCTATTAAGACGAATAGAATATTTAGGAACGGAGGGAGTACACATATGAAGCAAAATGAGTGAATCTACACTCTAAAATATGCCCGTTTGAAATTTGTAAAAAGACAAATATTTAGGAACGAAGGAGTATAATTTTGTGCATGGCACATGGACCCGGATGATGAAGAGGCTTCTGGCAATGCTATCAAGCTTCCATCATTTGTTTACATAATTGACGTACTATACAAATAATTTTCCAGCGACATGAAATTGTACAATGGTGTGAGCTTTCAGCTTTTGTTTCACGTGTCTTGCGATCGATGCTCTTTCGGAAACAATAAAAAACTAACTTCCTTGCTAATGCATGTCAATTATTAGCAGATTAGAGCTAATAATTACATCACAACTGAAGACAAAGTTGTGAGAAGGTGTTAAATTAAAATTGATCCATGCTTTCATTGGCAGCAACGTCCCCCCAGCTCTGTCTAAATCAACAAGGCATGTTGGGAATAAAAATAGCTTTCTGGAGCATGCAACATTCCGATCATTTTGTGCAGTTCCACTAAAATAGAGCTGAGCATCCCTGTTCCAAAGATATCAAGTGTGATTACGATAATAGAGGACTGCTGATGAAACAATAAACACACAAATAGAAGCCGGTCACCTTTACGGTCTCTCTTAAGACTAACTAGTTGGAGAAGATTAGGCTTGGAGTTGGATGAGGAGGATATAGCAAAACCAATCTCCCTTTGTGCAGTCACACTAAAATGTAGAGACATTGCCCATGTGACATTTTAGTACAACTGCACAAAACACTCTTAAGAAAAAAGTGATTTGTGCAGTTCACCAAAAGGTCGCAATACCAACGAGGTGAAATGGATAGCCCTGTTTGCAAAAAAGAGGTAGAAAGGAAACAATTACTGGACAATAATAGTTGATGACACATGCGACGACAAAAAAGAAGCATATTCCTTGTCCTAAGGGAAGATAACAACACGGTTGTGTTTGTCTAAAACGGTGTGAGGACGAGAATGCAATATGGAAAGTACGCCGGACGAGCTATGTTTTGGGCAAAGAACTATGGAAGATCCAGATGCAGCGACGTGGGAAAACGGGCAATGGAGCAAGGACGGAGGGGATACCTAGAGGTCGTCGGGATGTAACTAGGTGAGCGGCGGCAGGTGAAATCTGCGAGCAGGTGGCGTAGGCCCTGCCGCGCCGGAGCTTGGTCAGAGAGAACGGCGTGTACCGCAGATCGGGACGTGCTGCCTCGGCGCCGTCGAACGGAGAAACGGTGCACTTCCTCCCTTTCCCCCGGCGGACGGGATGCGGCCGGATCAGTGACCAACGGTGAGAGAGAGAGAGAGGCCACCGCACTCCCTTTCCCCCGGCAGACGGGATGCGGCCGGATCAGTGACCAACGGTGAGAGAGAGAGAGAGGCCACCGCACTCCCTTTCCCCCGGCGGACGGGATGCGGCCGGATCAATGACCAACGGTGAGAGAGAGAGAGGCCACCGGAGCCTTGTGTGAGATACTCTGAAGAGCGGACTACCTTTTCCTCCATAAAAATCATTTTATATTTTGTGTACGTGCCATTGAGCACTATAACTTTATTTAAAAATAATGCAGCAACGCGTCAAGTCGAACTTTGTTTCGTGCACGCGTGGTACATGACCTCCCTAGGTAAACAACCGCTGCAGGCGTTCAAATTACCACGTGGGTTGCCATTTTGTAAAGAAATGAGCTCCACCGTGTACCCGCGCGGGTGTGGCTGGGCACGAAGCGTGAGTACATGCACGGTGCACCTATTCTCTTCTTGTATATGTACACCACCTACGTGGGGTTGTGTGAGAGAGATACAAATCTAGAGAGATATAGTGTGTGGGTTCTTGGGAGTTTTTTTATGGGGGGCGGTCAATCAAAAATTTTAACATATGCAACGTGTGTGAAATAGAGTCCTGGATATAACATATATAGAGAGGGGCGATCCACAAGAAGAGAGTGGAGGTATCATCGGCTTGAGGTGTCCATAGAATCGAAAAGAGGGATGATGTGTGTGTGCGCGTGATTGATAAAGAGTGCCATCGAATTTGTGTGTGCCCACGTCAAAGATATAGAGTGGCTGGCCTACTAGAACATGAGATGGGATGTGTGCAGTTTGTCTCTGTGGCATGGATACCTACCTGCAGCGCTCGACTATCGGTGCGTGGTGGGGGAAGAGGGAGGCCCAATTAACTATAGAGGTACAATGGCAGGTGTATGTGTGGAGGAGGAGGGAGGCCTACCTCATGTATTAAGGGAGATCGATCGGCATCCATGCATATGTGCAGGAGATGAATAAGGTTGGGAGAGAGACAAAGCTAGAGTGTTGGAGGGGGTGGTAGTGGAGTTGCTTCTAACAAATGCTGGGATAGGCTTGCTAGACAAACGAAGGGCACACCCGCAATATCAATAAGAGAGGAGATGGCTGCTTGTTGTCTGTGCACGTGCGTGTGAGAGACGGGTCAGGAGGCATGCACGAATGATGAGGGGGGACGATGTGGCTGTGGTAAGCAGACGTAACTACATAGGAAGATCAATCGCCCTTTGTAAGAGAAAGGAGAGACATAACTTGTGCGGTACGTCGATCGATGGGGGGTAGTTAAAGTTGATCTAGGTATATGTTGGGAGATCGATCGGTATACATGCATGTGTGTGTTAGAAGCAAATGAGGCACAAGGAGAAGGATAGAGAGAGAGGGATGCATGTAGGAGGTGGTACGAGAGGCATACTATATCGAGGGGAGGAGTGTGCGAGTACGAGAATGATGAAAAGAGTGGTGGGAGTGAGGCATGGACGGTGACAAGAGAAGAGAGGAAGCTTGTGTTTGTGCTAGGCACACCTGGCTAGAGAGGCATATCGATCGATGTGTGCTGGAAAGAAGGAGCTGGGGGGCCTACACACATCATGGGTGAACGACCTAAAGTGAAAATACGAATTTGCGTGATGGAGCTAGAGAATGCTGAGGGAGGGTGAGAGGGATGCGGGTGTGTGCATGCACAAGAGAAAGTTAGCTCTAGCTACAAAGATAAGAGGGTCGTGTGGGTGTAAAAGACAAATGGAGATCATATATACTTCATTATAAAAAGCGAATTCGGATATTTGAAGAATTTATCATAGTGTTTCAAACCGACGGATGTGTGAATATATATAACGGTGATACACATGGTGTGGTTATGAACATGGTATACTACATTTAATATATTTTATCTCTACTCTTATAAAAAACAGAGTTGTTGATGATGGTGTACCTGCCATCCTGCATTATAGGCCATCTGATTTATATCTGGCGGATTGCAAGGAAACTATGATGGTTGAAGTTGACAACAATCATGATTGTAGATTCTTATTGAAATAGAGAAACGAATTCAAATTTAGTTCGAATTGCAGCGGTAGTATAGACATTTGGAATGCACTAAAATGTTGGTATGAGTAGGTTACATGCATTATACAGCAAGCGAAAAAATTTAATCGGACATAACATGGATTCATACTCCCTCCTTCCATCTATATAGGGTGTAATGAGATTTTTAAGACCGCCTTTGACTATTGACAAGATTAATAGTACATGACATGCACAATGTGAAAATTATATCATTGAAAGAACCTTTCACAGACGAATTTAACGGTGTGCTTTGTGTAAGTTGCAGGTCATATATCATTGCTCTAATATTTGGTCAAAGTTAGCATCGAAAAATGCATTAGGCCATATATAGATGGAAGGAGGGAGTAGCTTTGAATAGCATTTGTATAGTAAAATGGGGCAAGACTCTCTCTTTGTGTGGTGTGAATAGTTTTATTTTTTTCATTTTCTTTTTGGTTGAGGGAAGTGCGAATTGATTTGGTATGTACAAGTACAATATTACGACACGTTAGGCTTGTCCCTAAAATTCAACCCGCGTCTTGTTATATCCCGAAAATTCAGATATCGTGCTCCCAAAATTGGCGCCTTCACAACCCGCGCCTTGCTATCTCGAAATTACAACGCGCGCGAAAACTCCCTCCAGCTGCCAAATCCCGACACGTGAAATCCCCCTTCTAACCCTGAGCCAAAAGCGCCGCTAGTTCAAATCGGTGGGGGGTACTTTTGTAACACACCCTACATTTTGGACAAGCGCGTTCCTAAGTCATGCTTCACCCCCTCCCATCACCCCCTTTTCGCCATTCGAAATCCCAGGCCGCCATAACCTCTCTGCTCCAACCGCGAACCCCACACTCCTCCGTCCTCCATGTCACCGCTGCCCAGCCGGAGCCTCTTCCCCGACGACGTCGTCCACCGCAACAGCTCGACGTCCCTCGTCCACCTCCCCGGATGAGGACCCGTCGTCCATCTCGTCGTCCCGCCGGTTCAGCCGCCCCGTCCTCCACCTCCAAGGAGTTGCTCTGACGATCGCCTTGTCTATCGCGGCTGCTCCATCCCCACAACACCGCCTTAACCTGCTCCACTGGATCCGCAGCATCCTCACCAACTCCTCGGACGAAGCCGAGGCCTACTCGGCGCCACCAAAGAGGTTGTACACTCATCGCATCGCACCTTCTCCTTAACTCGACCTCCCGGTGCCGACGGTGCTCCATCCCGCACCCCCATGGAGCGGCTACCTTGCAGCCGGCGCCGCGGGCGACATCTCCATGGCGGCTCTCCCCCAGTGCGAGGCCCCTTCGGCGGCAGCGTGCATACCAGCCGGGTCTACTGCTGCTACTGCTACTGCTCCGGCTCTCGCTCGATCGCTCGCTCGCCCAGCTGCTGCTGCTGCTCTTCCCCTCGCTCATGCTGCTGCTCTGCTCCGATTAAGCCACACTTCAGTCGACTGAATCGACTTTCGGGTCAGTCGATTTTCAGGGGTTGGGGGGGCTCGCCGGAGTTAAGGAAGAACCACCCGCAGCGGGGACAGGGGCTCGCCGGAGAGGTACCCCACTATCTATCTTAGGGTTCAGGGTGGGGGCGGGCGAGGGGCCTAGAGGGCTGGTCGGGGCGGTGGTGGCGAGTTGTTTCGGGGCGGCGAGGCGGCGCTGGGCCGGGGGTTCGGCCGGTGGTGGCTGGCGGCTCAGGGGGGTGCAGGTTGAAGATGAACTGCAAGCCCTCCCTAAACTACATGTCAAGTGCCTCTCTGGTACAGTTGCGTTCAGTTTCGACAGTAGCATTCAGATTCCACAGTAAATTTCAGTTTCGACAGTTAAGTTCAGAGTCAACAGTTTTTACCTCATCTGGTGTAGTCAGGTGGTTTTTGGTGATGTTAATTTTACATCCATTTTACATCATCTATTGGAGATGCTATTAGAATCCCACTTGAGATTGACGATGTCTGTCTTGTGATGCTTCAGCCTTGACGTCTTACGGCTCACCGGAGCTGCTCCAACGACAGAACGATCCATCACAACAAAGCAGTGCCCTGGACGCTGTCTACAGATTCCTCAGATCTTCCTCCACACCTCCGATAGCCACCTCTGCCTCAACTGCTTCAGCGACCAACCCAATGATGCTGAGGTTGACACGGCTACGGCAAAGAGGTTGTACACTTGTTGCATCACTTATTACTATACATTCAAATCGATCCATTAGGGCTATTTTGGTTCAACGGAAAAATATCGATCCACTAGTCGTTACCATCACTCTAAATTTCGGCATGCTCTCCTTACATAATCTCACCATATTTTTTTCGTATGCATGTCAGATATTGTACACAGTCATGCTGAACATGTAGAGAAAAAGAGAAGAGTTCTGCGCGGCAATACAATGTCATGCAGACATCGCTCCATGGTGGGTTCAATGGCAAACCCTCCCCACCCCTCTCCATATTGTAATCCAGAGGAAGATATCTGTTCTGAGGCGGATTCGGACACCGCTGACCACTCCTATTTACCCCCCAAGGTGTTTGCTCTACCTTGGCATGATGATGTTAGTCATATCATGCATATGTAGCCTTGCAGTGCCTACTTTTGACATCATATATGTCATCTGCTTAGTTTAGACATGTTCTATAATGCCACCTGTTTAGTTTCTATATCATATATGGGAATTATGCAGTCTCATGTCTTTTAGCCAGCCATAATATATGTGAAATGTGCAATGCCATCCTGTTTAACCAGGCACCATATATTTGAATAATATCTTGCCCATCCTTTTCTTCATTGCATTTCCATTTGTCGACAATGTTTGTACATTAAACTACTCTTCCTGTGAATCAGCCATTTGGGTGGGAGATGGAAAAATCTGGAGTGAAAACAAGGCCTTCAGAGCAGACAGTGCTACCTGTCGAAGCAGATCTCTTATTGGGTCCCGATAACTCCTCAGAGATGGATTCAGAGATAGATGACCAGTCCTATTCCCCCACTGAGGTGTATGCTCTAACTTGGCACGGTTATACTGCTCATATCATGCATACAGTGTCTTGCATTGCATAGTTTAGATATCATATACACAATATTCAACACCATGTTCTTAGTTCAGACATCATATCGAATGCCCTCTGTTTAGCATATAAATCACATATGTGAATTAAATGATGCGATCCTGATTACTTAGATAACATGTAGGTGAATTATGTCATGCGATCCTGTTTAGTTATTCATCATATCTTTGAATTATGTTATGCTATGCTATCCAGTTTAGATAGACATCATATATGTGAAATTATGTCATGCTATCCATTTTAGTTAAACAATATACATGTCAACTATTTCATGCCCTCTTTTTTCCACACTATCTATTGCATCTGTCTCTCATACAATGTCTGTACATTCAACTATGTTTCCTATTTATCAGCCATTTGAATTGGAGCGGGTGATGCCAGTATCTAGCGAACTAAAAACACGGTCTTCAAATAAAATAGTGCTACCCCTTGGTGGAGATAGCACCCCTGTTGTACATGCACAAGAACCAGCCCTACCACACATAACTCAAACTCTCGCGGATTGCACCCCTACTACGATGGACAAAGAACCAGCTTCACCCAATCTAACCCCAACCCCAGTCGATAGTAACCCAGTTCCTGTTGACACAGCACCATCTCCACCACAGAGGTCCCAAACAAGAGCAGTTAGTAAGGCAGCTCCAGTGCCCAAAGGGCCAGTACTATCACGGCGAACCCCAACTCCACCAGTTAGTACGCCTATTCCTGTGGAGGAAGCACAACCAGCTAGTCGTAGTTTAGCATCTATCGCATTTGATGTAGTTAAATCGTATGTGCGTATCTTCCCATCTTGGAAATATTATACTGAAGATGAAGAAAAATGCCAGTTGTAGGTGTTTGTCCAGGAGTTATGTGTAAGTAATGTTATTCATGGCAATTACTTTGCTTCGTCCCATACATCCTACCTCCATGATGGTTATAATACAGCAAATTTTCCCATTTTTCTCTATAGAGAAGGACCGATTTGGAAACTCAGGATGAGGTAACCTGTGCTAATACCTCTGCTATCTTCAAGAATGCTTGGTGGCAGTATCGGAATTACCTGAAGAAAACGTACTTCACCGGCAAAGAAACTCATCAAATTCCCTTACGTTCTCCTGAGACACATTTACTGGACGATGACTGGGAATGCCTTGTTCTGTACTGGTCCCGGACCAAGAATGTGGTAAGGTCTATGAGCTCATTTTCTATTTTTAAGTATTATATTCTTGCATCTTACTGTACTCTATTCATGTAGAACAAGTGCCTAAACCTGAAGAACAACTGTTCTAATTTAAGATTCCATTGCTACCATAGGACATAGATATATGTTTGTTTGATGCTTTTATTATGTACTAGTACTTGGAAATAGAAGACTTGGTAGTTTAATCCTGTCCACCTTACTAATGAACTGGTTCACCGAAATGAGTTTCATATACTAGTACATGCTAAACTTGTTATGTGTCTGCTTGTTTCTTCTTTTAGAATGCTGACAGAATATTGGGGAAGAGTGCCTTATTAAGCAACGATAAAGGAAGTAATGCAGATAAGGTTCAGGATAGTGACACATCCTGTATTGGTTTAGTGTTGGAGTTACTCGCCACTACCGCTTGCACAAGCTATTCAAACTCACTGTCTGAATCAGTTCAGTTTCTTGAGTCTCAACTACAAGCTGAAAGACATCGATCAGCTGTGCTGCGACAAGAAGCGGAAGGACTATGGAAGTCCCTGGAGCATTCATATGCATACTTTCTGGTGCAATAGCAAGCGTTGGAGGATTTCGCGCCAAATAGGACAAAGCTAATCAGCTTGCTAAGCTTATTGCCAGCATGGTGGATACCCAGGATAACGTTTGTTGAGCTCTTCTGAAGTTGTTTCAGTTATGCTCTTGTTTTGCTGCCTCGTTTATTTGCACTGGTGGCCAATTTTGACGGCCAGTGTATATGATATGCTACTTTGTTCCCTATATTTGCACTGGTGGTGAACTTTGATGCCCAGTGGATGTAATATGTGTAATAGCCATGATAGCCTAGCGTTAGTTGCTTGCTTATTTATTTCCTTGTTGTCTTATTTATTTGTTCGCTTGTAGTCATTACAATTCTTTTTCCACGGTTAACTAGTGGCTGCAATAACCTATTTTTTAAAACTAGGTCACAATAACCATGGGCTAATATTTACTGTAGCGACACTGGGCCTCCTACGGGCTGTACAAACAGTGGGCCTTCTACGGGCCGTAGAAACAGTAGGCCTTCTACGAGCCGTAGAAACAATGGGCCTTCTACAGGTCGTATCATCAATGGGCCTTATACGGGTCGTATGATCGATTGGCCAAACATGGGCCAATAACAAGCCGCATTATGGTCGTAAACGGGCTAGAGTTGGAATCGTCCGTTCATGGGCTGGCCATAACGGGCCATCGTTAATAGGCCATATTTGATGTTGCTACGAAAACGACCCAACGAATTAAGGGACCACAAACGGGCCGACTGTAACCGCGGGCTGAAATTTGGCCCACAAGCAGAAAATGACAGTAACGGGTCGTAAGTAAATGAATGCTGGAAATGAGCCCAAGAATAAATGGGCTCTGAGAAGGCTGAAAGATAACATGGGCTGGAAACGGCCCAACCGAACAACGGGCCGTTAATGGGTATAAAGTGATACACTGTTGATTACGGGCCAGTTTCATAACGGGTCGTTAATGGGTGTAAAGTGATACACTGTTCATTACGAGCCAGTTTCACCACGGCCGTTATTAGGCCAAGAGTTACATAGGGCCTCATATGGGCCGAAAGACGTCATGGGCCATACATGGGCCAGAAGTGAAAATGGGCTGGAATCATATTGGATGGCCCAGATGACGCTACTGGGCCTAATTCGGATAGGGCGTAATGGGCCTTGGGTTAGCGGGCTGTAAATGGGCTATACGCGAACAGGCCGTTAACAGGCTTTCCATGGGCCGGCCCGCCACCTTTTGACCAAGTCAAACGGGCCGGCCTTTTCACAGGAATGGGCCTCTGTTGAGTCGTGCCACATGTCGACATATCATAGGCGCCTATCTGACCCACTGACGAGCTGACACGTGTTTTGTCCGGCCAATAAGAATTTTACACGTGGAAATTTCCCATTGGTCGGGGCTGTTAATGGGTTATCGGATCCAAAACCTGACCCGATAGCTTAACGACGTTCCCTTACGGTGGATGCCACGTGTTGGTCACCCTTGACAAAAGCACTTCTGTGATGCGCGATTTATCATCATGGAAGTGGACACTTCCGTGATGATAATTTTGGTAATGTCATGGAACACTTCTACGATAGCACAGTTATGACTATCTTGATTCTGTCATAAATTTGTCATGGATGTACATGCATGACAAAAAAAGCGACCTACTGTGACAAACACGTATCATCACGGAAGTGTATTTTTTTTAGTGCATATTGACGAAACACCACACCAATTATTTAGTTATCTCTCGTTTATGTACCCAACAAAATTAAATGTTATCAAACATGGCAAGGGGTGAAGCATAAGTAAACTAACTATTTAGGCAAGTTAAATGAGGCTGGAAATAACAAACAACAATTCCGGAAAATCCTCATATGCATATTTCGAATTTGGTACTGTTCTGCCCTATACACAATTTTAGAGTTGTTAAACATGCAAAGTAATGCCACCATGTTAAACTAGGCATCTTTCTACCCCATTTACATATAAAGTTTATTAAATTCAGAGCTGGTTAATTAGTTATGAAATAAGTCATTTTAACATGGCATTCATGCAAATTAAATGCAAACTACATTTTAAACATTTTTAACATGGATAAAAGTTGCATACTGTTAAAGAACATGAAAATATGAACAAAATGCATATATGACATGTTTCATTTGAATGCATGGATATTTAGTTATCAACAATGCAAAACCAGTGGCATTTCTGCAAATGTGCATGCACATGGAATTAGACAAATCGCAGTGAACATAAAAAAAGGATGCGGGCCGAATGCTGCGCACTGTGGAAGCCCAGCAGCAGATCTGGCCCGAAGCGGATGAGTGGGTGTGGAAAATTTAAATAGAACCGAGGGGAAAGGAAAAATGGGTGTATCTGGGATTCGAACCCCAGATCCCCTGGTTATACTAGAGTGCCTCCAGCCACTAGGCTGAACAGACCACGGGCTCGCGAAAGAAAACAACAGAAGCTCCACAAACTCGTTCATGGTGGTCGTGCACAATCTCGACCGGAGCGACGCCTACATGCACGGATTTGAAAGGTAAAAGGAGGGGTTTGCGAGAGGAGCTCGCGAGGGGCTTGAAATCGTTGGCAGGGCGGGTGGAGAAGCAGTGAAGACGGCTTGGGGACCCGCAGATCGTCGGTGTTTGTGAAGCAGAGAACGCAGGGAAGAAGAGGTCATAGAGGAAGACGATCGCGTCGGCCTTGGGCCTGTCTGGCTCCTGGCCTGCTTGTAGTCGAAGAAGACGGCATCGGGGAAGAATATCCTCATGGCGCACGCGTTGGCTCCCGGTGTGAAGTAGAGGACGCAGGGGAAGAAGAGGGACTTGGCGAATGCTCTAATCCGGGAAGAAGAAGACGAAGGGGAAGAAGAGGACATCGTGGAGGCGGTCTTGGGCTCACCTTGCAGCAGAACGGAACCAGCGGCTCACTGCGGTTCTCGCGGGCATTGTGGAGGTCGACGGGAGGCGTCAGGCCAGCAGCGAGCTCCTTGCCTGGCCAGCCATGGCATTCGGGTGCTACTCGAGGCAGGAGCAAGGAGACGTGAGGGAGAGCCTCCTTGGAGCGGCTGCGTGGAGGAGGGAAAGAGGAGGAGAGAGGGAACCCTAGGGTTCGCAGCGAGGGTTAAATAGGAAGGGGGAAGGGCGGACGTGGAGCTCGGGCGTCCACTGTGGCCATGTGTGCTCCTCCTATGATTTTACTGTGAAGGGGAGGTGGCGAGAGGAGGAACAAAAGGGTGAAGGGAACGGTCGCTGCAGGTGGGTCCGGATGGGTGTCCAGCGTGGATTCACCGCGGGAGAGAATGAGGGGACTGCGCTGAGGCTGCTTCTGGGACTGCTGCTGGACCGGCCTGGTAGAAGGAGGCCCGGGTAGGCCGCTTTTGCTGCTGTCTCTTTTCTTTTTCATTTTCCTCAGGCAGAAAATAAACAGAAAAGCACAGGGATAAAAAAGGGGTGTAGGAGAGATACAATAATATCCCCACGACGCTAGAATTATGCACTTTTGAAATAATTGGTTTGGGCATTTTTAGAGAAAGAAAATTATCGCAAGTTTGAACTAAATTCAAACTTGAGGCAATTTTGATTCCAACCAAAACAAGTCCACAAGAGCTGAAAATTGGCAGAGAGGGTTTAGGCATGGTGAACTAGCATCAGGAAAAGAATGAACATTTATGGAGGAGGGGGAAAGGTCACTTGCCAAAATGAAGGAAAGAAGAAGGAAGGAGGGGGTGATGATGCATGATCATACATGGAGCATGCAATAATGTAACATGCATGAATATGACAATCCACATGATGATTATGAGAATGCAAAATGACAAGAGGCACAAATGCAACATGACAAAGATGGGCATGGCAATGGAATATAATCAAATGATGAACATGATGCAAGAAGCAAAATATGACAATGGTACTCATCGCGATCATGGCAACAAACAGTTCAAACACACAACGACAACGAAAAACATGGAAGGCGTCTGAAGCGTCGGTCTCGGGGTGTCACAAGGGGCGCCTCCCTCCACCGCATAGGAAAGCACGCCTGGCACCCTCCTCAGGCAGGACTCGGGGGCTCTCTCCTGGAGGGCCTCAGACCTTGCCAACCTCATGAGGGAGGTGCTCGGGCACCACTTAGAAGCGTGCCTCATGGCACACTTTCCTCGGGAGAGCACAGGGTAAGGAGTGCCCACCACCTAGGAGTTCATCACCAAGACCACCTAGCAACTGCAAGAAGCAAGAGCCATGCGCGGCCACAGCCGCTCACAAGGCGCAGCTCCCCATCCAGGCAAGGATGCCGGGCTGCGTGTCTGCGTTGACGTCCCAGGGCTCAACAGGGCCGCATCTCAGGAGCGCTTCTGGCCATCACGTGTGGGCCGCTGTGAGGGCCCACCACACAGCTACGTTCGCATGCCCTTCGGCTTGTCGAGCATGGCGACGGCCTATCGGCGCAACGTGCGGCAAGTCCTGGCGGCTTAGGGGGCCAGGTTCCACGCCGTTCTGGAGGAGATGGAGACGGTCTTCAGGGAACCTCCTGAACCCCCGGAGCCTCCCAAGGCTCAGGGTCCCGGTGGCTCATGAGGAGCCATTCCTTCAACGCGAGGCTTCAGCTGCACCAACTCTACTTCGTCTACAGAACCAGGTGACATCTTCCAAATTCGTTTAAGCTGGGAGCGCCCCTCAGGCTGTATTATTCCCAGGCCACACGGGTCCGTCCCTGTGGCATTAATATCTTTTGCTTAAGTCTTTAGCTTACCTTGCTGGGGGCGCCCCTCGGGATGCATCATCCCTAAGCTGCTCGGGCCAGACCCAGTGGCATGTATCTTCCTGCATTTATCCAAGTCGATCTGCCCTTCATGCTTAAACTGACAACGGCTGTCGCCTGCTCAATCATCGCCTCCCCCGGGGCCTTCACACAGGCACGGCGCTGGTGCATGGGTCCATCCCTGCCACGACTGACAAATCTGAGTGGTCGAGCTCTGGCTCGCGGCACGCGCCATGCACATCACTTCACCAGGCCTTCGGTGCCTTCACCTCACCCAGAGCAACCAGCGGCAGGCTAACAGATGTAACAGCAAACCATGTTCTTCTTGTGCCTGCTCACAGGGATCCCGAGGGAAGGATAGCAGGCGGCACCGTGAGTCCCTTTTTCCCTTGTGCAATTCGCTTGCGCGTTAAAAGGGGGGCTCCTGAGCATCGCGACTCAGGAGCTCTTACTGGCTCTCCAGCCCTCACCCCCTGGCCTTGACCACGGCATCACGACCTGGCATACCAGCGGCGGCTGAGCTCGCTCGAGGGCCGGGACCTGAGGACGTAGAGCACTAAGGAGAGCATGAGGGGGGGAACTCGAATGGGCTGACCTGGCTATACCGCACGAGTTGGCGCACATCCCAAGGACGACATCAGGAATCGTCGCGAAGTCAGCAAGATAAGTTTCTCCCTAGGATCAGCTAAATATCTGGGCCTAATGGTCACTCACGCCATGCGGCAGCCCCGTTGCGGCCAAGTCATTTTCCTTTCTTGCCTTACCATGGCTGCTTGAGCGCTAAGGGGGACCTCCTGAGCATCGCACCTCAGGGGCTCTTACTGGACCTCGGGCCGCACACCTCCTGGCCTTGACCACGGCACGTGATCTGGCATACCAGCGATGGTTGTAGCCTGCCTAGGGACTGGGACCTGTTAGCGTAGAGCGACAAGCCATCGCGAGGAAAGAAAGGGGGGACCAAGCCTTAACGGGACATGCACTCACCAAGTTTTCATAACAAGGAAGGTAAGCACCAAAGGCATTACAGACCCTTACATGCCCCCACGGGGTGATTCATGATCCTTCGCAGGAAACAAAAGCTGATGCTAAGGGGAATCCTATCTACACCCTTCTGTGGCAGACGCCATCGTCAACAGTGGGCCACGTGAGGCCGGTGCCAACCCCATCCAGATCAGCGGCGGCGACGGCCAGAAGCCGCAGCCCTGCTCCGAGCGCGGCGAGAGCTCGGGGGGACGTAGCTATCATCGCTCATCTCTGGGGTATCGTAAAGCTCGGGAGAGCTGCCGGACTCCCAAGAACTGCTGCTGCTGCTGTTGGAGCAGCTGCAATCGGAGCGCGCGACAGCCTGGCGCTCCTCTCCAGGGCACCACTCCAGGAAGCGGCCCTCGGCGTCGAAGTCCTTGAAGAAGAGCGTGGAGGCGCCATCGTACTCGAAGTGGATCGCAAGGGATCCCCTCGCACGGCAGACCCACGCGACCTCGCCCCAGCCGCGAGTCATGAAGATCTTGCCGGTGGGGACCGCTTCGATCTCTGCTCCGGTCGCCGGAGCACTGCAGTCAGCATGCTGCAGCCAGAGCTCGAGCGCCCCCTCAGCGGCGTCACATCGGAGAAGAACTGTGGGAAGCAGATCCAGGAGCTTGGTGGCATCGGCGCCCATAGCACCAACTCGCACGAGGAGTCAGCGGCGTGGACCCCAGGGGCAACGGCACACGGCGCCGTGGCGCGGCGACCCTGGACGCGGCGTGGGTGGTGCTGCTCGTCGCTCCTACCTCCCGAGCCCTCAGCTCGGGCGTACAAGGGTAGCGGGTACCCCAGAGGAGGCCGCTCGCACCAAGGCCTCATCACCACTTGCATCGCCGCTTCGTCACGGCGATGGATTGACCTCTTCTTCGGCGGAAGTGGCCCCGGATCGTCACGGGGAGCTTTCCCTTTCTCTTTGGCGGAAAACCTTCTGATGGGCACCATTATTGTCAGCGATGCAAGCAATGGAGCAGATAAGCAAGCAAGCGAGGAAGAAATGGGCAACGGGGGCTCCACCCCCCTCCCCATTTATAGCAAGAGAAGGCCAACCGGCGTCTCCCACGATCGCAGGTAATGGTGGTTTTCCTTGCATGTCGTAGGGACTTATCAAGTCGTGCAGTTGCCGAGGCGGCGTGGGGAAGCGGAAGCGCCCACGTCCAATCAACCACCATGCGTCGACCGAGGCCGCAGGCTTTTGGGGCCGCGGTGCTCCGAACTTGACCCATGGCTTTGCCGTGAAGCCAAGCCCGAGCCCACCTTGGGCCCGGGGGCTACTATCGGTGTTCTGGGAACGGGGGTCCCTAGACTTGCCTGCCTGCGGCCAACGGCGTGGCGAAGCGGCAGGCAGTATGGCCCATCTTCGTCAACAAGGCATCCAACACCCTCGCGAGGGTCCAAGCCTCACGAGGCGGACGACGCAAGACCTCCTCTCATGTGGCCTAGCCAGGTAGGCTCACGAGGAGCATAGATATCAAGGCGGGGCAAACCTCACGAGGCTCTCGTGACATGAGCCATGACGAACGGTGCCAGGCGGGTGCCAGGCGGGCGCCGGTGCGCGCAGCGTCCTTATTTCCTCTTTGGTGCTAAGGAGGCCAGCGCAGGCGAAGAGTGCCGAGGCATCAGGCAAAGGTTGCCATATTGGTGCAACGAGACCAAGACCAGGAGGATGGCAAGGCGGACGTCATCGTGGAGCCCAAGATAGCATCACCCCAGAGCTTTTCGTAGGCGAAGAACGCTTTTGTCAGGATAGCTTGTACTAGTTGTCCCCCTTTAAATTTGCCCGCCGTTGTTGGCTCCCTTCCCGCTCAATATTTGGGAAGAGGGCCAGGGCCTCTATAAATAGGACTAGCCACCATAGTAGAGGCAAGAGGTTAAACTGGGATCGGATCCATGCACCACAAGTTCATACACACAAGAACACCTCAACCTCAGGAGGCTGTTCTTTCCTTGTACTGTTCATCATCAGCCCAAGAGGCAATCCACCACCACCACACTGGAGTAGGGTATTACACCACAACGGTGGCCCGAACCAGTATAAACCCTGTGTCTTTCTGTGTTGTGAGTTCGTCGAGTTTGTCCGCAAGATCTTAGAGAGCTAGAGCGTGGATCGGTAGGAGGGAAAGACTTCGCGCGCACCCCAGTGTTCGAACCTTAAGGGTTTGCCGGAACCCCACATCCGACACGCGGATATCGAACTCGATTGTTTATCGATATTCAGGTTCAGCGCCGTAGATGTCTTTCAGCACTCGCCTATGGGCGATCTACTAAGCTCACTAAAAAACCTATCCCTGGCAGATGGCTCATCGCCGAACTATGTCCGGTTCGACCTTATGGCGGATGATGGAGAATTTTTCTTCCCACCCGCCACCCACTTCATAGCCACCATCGAAGACCCAACCAACACACCTGGCCTCTGCGCTGAAGACATCAACGATGATGAGGGGCAAGGCCAGAGCTTACTATCCGCTAGACGCAGGGCGACCACTTCCTGGTATGACGTGTGCATGGTAGACACACCCAATGACAATCTCGATGATGAAAAGCAGGATCCAGTCAAGGATAAGCCTCCTAGTACACAGTCCGAACACCTGCGCCCCCGGCGCAACTCTTGGTCATGTCACTCAGGAGAAAACAATACTATCCTCGGAGGTGACAATACTCCGGGCAACAACAGCCCCGTCGAGACAGGATCCGAACAGGAGGACTAGGAAAGCGGGCAAGATAGCCCTGATGAACAAGTCATATCCGGAGACTTGGAGGATAGTAATTATCTCCCACTCTCCAAGGAAGAGGAGAGCCTCGGCAACGAGGAATTCATCGTGCTTGAGGAACCTCTCGAGCAGGAGCACTTCAAACGCCGGCTAATAGCCACGGCAAGGAATCTAAGAATAAAGCAGTTGCAGCTTCAAGCAAGCCAAGATCTGCTCAATGACAAATGGACCGAGGTCCTGGCCGCCGAAGAATATGGCCTTAGCGGCCCAGACAAAAGCCACCACAACTATAGGTGGCTCCCTCAAGACGATGGCAAGGCGTTGGAGCCAACACCACCATTGAATAAGCCGGTAGGTCGATCACAGTTCGGTCCGGACAAAGTAGTAGCCCAAGCAGAGCACCATACCAACCCATCCGGCCATCCAAACAAGAATAAAGAAGCTCGGGGGAACACTCGCGACATCCAACAAGACCTGGAGGGTAGAGAGGACACACAAAATCAACACACAGATCGCGGAGACATGCCCCGGCCAGTAATAACGGTTATCTATTCGGACACAACAGACTCGAGCATGCTCGGTCCGAAAACTGTAAGCAGAGTCCGTCGGAGGTGCTTCACAGTGTGGCCCAACATAGAGGAGCTGCACACCCTCTTTGCTTCACCAACGAGGTAATGGAGCGCGAATTTCCACACGGGTTTAAACCCATCAACATCGCATCATACAATGGAACAACAGATCCCGCAGTATGGATTGAGGATTACCTCCTCCATATCCACCTGGCTCGCGGATACGAACTTCATGCCATTAAATACCTACCTCTCAAGCTTAAGGGGCCAGCGTGGTACTGGCTAAACAGTTTGCCAGACAATTCTATTGGCAGCTGGGAAGATTTGGAAGACGCCTTTGGTGACAACTTCCAAGGAACATATGTCCGGCCATCAGATGCCGATGACTTAAGACATATTGTCCAACAACCCGCGAGTCAGCCAGGGAACTCTGGACTAGGTTCTTAGTCAAAAAGAACCAAATTGTCGACTGTCCGGATGCGGAAGCCCTTGCGGCCTTCAAATATAGCGTCCGGGACGAATGGCTAGCATGTCACCTCGGCTAGGAAGGACCTAAATCCATGACAGCCCTTACCGCTCTAATGACTCGCTTTTGTGTGGGTGAAGACAACTGGCTCGCTCGTAAAAGCAACAACGCTAGCGACTCGGGCACTTCCGAAATCCGAGATGGCAACGGCAAGCCACGACTAAACAAACATAATAGTCGCAGCAATAGTGAAAGATTACACGACATAGCGGTCAATGCCGGATTTCACAATCCAAAAACCGGTCAACGGAAGAATCCATTTAAGCCAAACCAGGATGGACCATTCACCCTCGACGGGATATTGGACCAACCTTGTCAAATTCACGGCCACCCTAATAAGCCAGCTAATCACACCAACAGAAATTGTTGGGTCTTTAAGCAGGTAGGCAAGCTTAACGCCGAACACAATGGGAGGAGGCCACCAGGCGATAAAGACGATGGAGCGGCTCGCCAACCGAACACCGGGTGCCAAAAACAGTTTCCCTCCGAAGTTCGACCACTCCCAGAATAGAAGTAGCAGTTCGGCTTCCGCCACCCACCAGCTATACCGGCAAGATTCACACCACGCATGCATCACTATGCGCTCAAGATACCATGGGCACTGGCGGAAGCACAATACGGGCAACCCTGGAAACATTCCTGTAACTTTTTTATCTGTTTTACATATTTTTCTTTATTATCTCTTAAAAGCAGGTGACCATCAGGACAACATCTAGTCGGACTCTATCGGAGTTCGGGCCCGTGCACTCACCTCAGGGGCTACTTTCATTAAGAACAACCCTCCCAGAGGACGGCCGGCGCAGACATGCGACAGGAGGTCCAAAATAGCTTTTTGTAGACCACACTCGTCATTTTGAGCCTGTACTACGCCCTTTTCCTCTGTTCCCGACCCTGAGCATGTCAAATAGCCGGGTTGTGGTTCTTATTTATATATATATATATATATATATATATATATGAATTTATCACTGGCATATTGCTCCACTCCCAGTAAACTTTCTCCGAGCAAATCTTAAATACTCTTCATACAATGAGTACGGCCGCATCGGCTGTGTTACAAGATGCACCTCGGGATAACTTGCCAGGGGCTTGGTATGGGAACAAATGAGTCGCCAGTAAAAATCTGAACAACTCTATAGCGCACTTCGGCGTCGCAAGTTTGGCCTTATATGCATCAGCTCCGAATCATTGTCTTTGGTCAATAGTTGGGTTGCCCGGCTCCTGTGCTTGCTACCCTATGTTCTGCTCTATAGACTAGGGTAGTAAATGGAGAACTACTGTGATTGTGCTGGCTTTGACCGGATGAATGCCTCAGTAGAGAAAGCCGAAAACTGACTGTCATGATGCAGCGAGAGCTGGTCAACCACTTGACGACTTATTCGAATCCTTAGCGATTCTCCGTGTTATACGAAGGATCTTTTTCAGATCAAATCATGTAAGGCACAATATTAGGATACGACACATACATATCAGGGGCTATGTCGTAGCCCCACAATAAAACTCCTATGGCTAAGTGAAAGTGTTAATGCCCTATAGTCCGATTGCCTGGTTCGCTGCATTATCACCTCCTTTCTAGACCAAGACGTTGGATAAAGAGTGATTCAATGCCTTTCCGAACACCCCCATATTTCCTACAAGGGGGCTGAAGCCGACGACTGGAAAACTTTCAATTTATATTAAAATGGCCACACAGGAGGAATACAAGCTCTCGAGCAAAACATAAAACTAGATTAACTATAAAGTATTCTGTTACAACCCTTGTACACATCTCTTGAACATTATGTTTTTCGAGCAATGACCCTCTATCAAGCAGACGACCTCCTGAACGTCCTCAAAATAACACTCCGGTTCCGGACGGTCTTTGCCTTTGGGTGGACTCTTCGTCGCAACGTCGGTGGCCTTCATCTTTCCCAGAATGTCCTGACATGGGCGAAGGCCATTTGTGCACCTTCAATGCACGCCGACCGCTTCACAGCGTCGATACGTGGCACTGCGACAGCAAGCCGCTGCACCAGGCCAAAGTAACTACTCGGAACAGGTTCAGTCGGCCACAACCAGACTATGACGTCCTTCATGGCCGCGTCGGATATCCTATGCAGCTCGGCCCACTGGGACATCTGTTCATTAAGCAACAGAGGGCGCTTCGATGCGCCAAATTGTGAGCAAAAAAGCTTCTCCGTTGCATGCCCCTCTTGCGCCTGATAAAACTGCGCCGCATCGAAAGAACTCTTCAACAAATCTAAGAAATTGTCCGGAGAACTCCATACTTGGTTAAGATGAGCATAGTTCGGATCACCGAACCTAGCCTGTAGCAAAAAGGGCTTGCCAGCCACAATTTCCCCAGCTTGCCGGATCTCCTCACGGGCTGCTCTAGATTCAGACCGCACTTCTCTCACCTCTCATAAGGCCTTGTCAAGTTCAGCCATTTTGGCTTCATTTTCCTTCTCAAGAAGTTTATAGAGGCTAGCCGCATTTTCTAACTCACGCGCCATGGTGGATATCGTCTCCTTGTCTTGATGTCGTGCGGCTTGTTCGGCCTTCAATTTAGCCGATGCCTTTTCGGCAGCCGCATTACTAAACCGGGCCTGCTCCTTGGCCTGGGCTAGCTCCGCCCGAAGGGCTTCCATGGCGGCAGCACCATCTGCATTCATGCACATTTCATACCAAACTCTTTTCATAGTCAGGCTTAAATTACAAGCACATTGGTGTAAGAAATACTTGAAATATATACCTTGCGAGTCATCAAGACGCCTGTTGATCAAAGCTATGTCATCCTCTGCAATATCCAGCTTTCGCTGCAGTTCGGTCACCTCCGAATTTCGGGCAGTGGTGGGAGGGGAGACAACCTGCATTCCAAACTAAACCTAGGTTAGCAGCTGAAAATATCTTTTTGATCCTCCGATCGCCTCCTTTGGAAGGCGATCTGAGTCTCAGGGGCTACTACATATACAACAGGTGCATTCTGTCAATACTATCCAATTGACAACATTATGTCACAAACCTCAAAACCCCTCAGAAGGCTCGTAAAGGCCTCATTCAACCCGCTCTTCACGGATAAAACCTTTTCGACCACCGTACTCATTAAGGCACGGTGCTCCTCTGAAACAGACGCTCATTGCAGCATGTCCGTCAGCGCCTCCGGCACTCCTGGGTGTTCGGACACCGCTGCCGGAGCACGACATCCCTTTGAAGGAATTCGCTTACCCGCCTCCAGCATTGTCTTTGGCGATAAACCGGACAGTCCGGGGTCGTCATTCTTGATCCCTGAACCTTGAATGACAGAGGCACCACCTTCAGGTACCTCCTTCCTCGTTTCCTGCGCTACCTGCTGGTTGGGTGGAGCCCTCTGGGACGGCACCTCGAGATTATCCGCCCTGTTGGGCGAAGAGGCCAGAGAAGGCGTGTCACTCTCCATCATCTCCGGAAGAAGGTCTCTCAAGGAGGACGACGATTGAGAAATACCAGGTGTTAACCTGCGAGGGTGCACGCATGTCAGAGGATTATTTCAGTAATAAGGAAAAGAATGAGGTGAGGTTAAAGTGCCTTGATTCACTTACGGTCTGGCCGGAGGTTCATCCTCATCATCATCAAGCTCTACGACGGCATCGCTCGCCCAGCCCAAGCCGCTCGACGATGGCAACTTCCCTTTCTTGGAAGGTTTCCCCTCTTGACCTCCAGAAGCAGCCCTCTTCTTGCCATGAAGTGCTCCCTCCACACCTTTGCCCCTGGGCAAAAGGGTTTTGTTTTCCCCGAACATAGAGCCTAAAACACCCTCAGGATGGGCATTGCCTCTGGGCTCCCTGCTCTCACCCCCCTCTGCAGACACCAAGTACGGTGTCGGAGTCAACATCCGCGTCAGTAGGGCGGATACAGGGTCTTCAGGAAGGGGCGCCGGACACCAGATTAGCACCGCTTTCTTTATCCAGTCATGTATAAGGATGAGTTGGTCAGTGTCTTGTCAAGGGATGCTTGGATGAAAGGTGTACAACGATTGAATACTTACCGGAGTGTCCGGATGATTGCAGTCGAGGCCGAAGTCTTCGGTGGTGTCCGGCCATTGCTCTCGCTCCCCAAAATATAATTTCCACATTCCTTCATGCGTAGCACCGAAGAAGTGTTGAAGAGTCTACCGCCCTTCTGGATTGAACTCCCACATACGGAGAGGCCGCCGTTGACATGGCAGGATCCGGTGGACCAGCATTACTTGAACGACGTTCACAAGATCGATGCCCTTCTGGGTAAGGCTTCGGATACGGCCTTGCAGAGTCTGCACCTCATTAACAGATCCCCAGTCTGATCCCTTGTTGATCCATGAAGCAAGCTAAGTTGGAGGGCCGGGTCGGAACGCAGGCGTAGCCACCCATTTGGAGCCCCGCGGCTCGTTAACATAAAACCACCCCCGCTGCCATAATTCAGAAGACTCGGTGAAGGATCCCTCAAACCAAACCGCGCTAGCAAGCTTGCTTATTACAATGCTGACACACTCTGCCTGCTCCTTCTCCATCACCCGCGGTCTCACATCGAAGGTCTTGAGCTACAAGCCAAAGTGCGGAGGAGTCCGGAGAAAGGCCTCACACGTGATGATGAATGTCAAGATGAGGAGAAAAGAGTTCGGGGCTAGATCGTGAAAATCTAGCCCATAGTAGAACATGATCCCCCGGACGAAGGGGTTAAGCGTGAACCCTAACCCATGGAGGAAGTGAGACACAAATACTACCCTCTCGCCGGACTTGGGGGTGGGAATAATCTGCCCCTCAGCAGGAAGCCGATGAAGGATTTCTGGGGTCAGGTACCTCGCTACGCGGAGCTTTGTAATGTCCTCCTCCGTGACGGAAGAGGCCACCCACCGGCCTGAACGACTGGACCCAGACATGATTGGGGCTGGTGGTGATTGGAACTCGAGGAGGCTGGGGTTGAGAAAGAAGCAAGCGCAGAAGAGAAAGATGCGTCTGGGTCCCTATATAAAGGCCCTGAATATCGAACGTCCCCTCCTGGGTCTTAAAACTTACCTATCCTCAAAGAGTTGTGCCCAGGGGACAGTTGGGTTACCCATGCCTACATTATTGAAAATCACGTGAATAAGGGGACACGATCTCTGCTCTGACAAGACGAGCCAATAAAACCGCCTCCCGGGGCATGGGGCGACGGTCTAGCCAACGGTTGGAAATAATATCCGGGCAGGCGTGATACAATGTCATAAACAGTTGTCAGCAGATTGGTCTCGTAGAGTATTGTATTTTCTGCAATTATACACAGGACCGGATATGATCAACATATCCGAAGGCTATCTTAGGAGTTCGGAAGAAGGGAACCTGCCTTGCAATGCCGAAGACAATCTGCGCGCCAGACTCCTCGTCATTGAAGCCAGGTTCAAGGGCTACTGAGGGAGTCCTGGACTAAGGGGTCCTTGGGCGTTCGGCCTGTTATCTGTTGGGCCGGACTGATGGGCTGTGAAGATACGAAGGTCGAAGACAATACCCGTGTTCGGATTGGACTCTACTTGGCGTGGAAGGCAAGCTAGGCGGCCGATTATGAAGATTTCCTCCTATGTAACCGACTCCATGTAATCCTAGATCTCTCCGGTGTCTATATAAACCGGAGAGCATAGTCCGGGTAGGACAGATTCATTACCATATACTCATAGGCTAGACTTCTAAGGTTTAGCCATTACGATCTCATCGTAGATCAACTCTTGTAACACTCATATTCATCAAGATCAATCAAGCAGGAAGTAGGGTATTACCTCCGTAGAGAGGGCCCGAACCTGGGTAAACATTATGTCCCCCGTCTCCTGTTACCATCGATCCTAGACACACAGTTCGGGACCCCCTACCCGAGATCCGCTGGTTTTGACACTGACATTGGTGCTTTCATTGAGAGTTCCACTGTGCTGTCAACGAAAGGTTCGATGGCTCCTTCGATCATCAGTAATGGCATGGTCCAGGGAGAAACCTTCCTCCCTGGATAGATCTTCGTATTCGGTGGCTTCGCACTGCGGGCCAACTCGCTTGGCCATCTGGAGCAGATCGATAGCTATGCCCCTGGCCATCAGGTCAGATTCGGAAGCCCGAACTACGTCGCGGACATCCATGGAGACTTGATCTTCGACAGATTCGAGACCGCGGAAACCGCTCCCCTTCGCCCCAATGAACATGGCTTAAACCTGTCATCGGGCCGCATCCAGGAGATAGCTCATGTAACAACTCCGGCCTTAGATCCGGAGTAGGTCAAGACATCCGAAGATGGGAGACTCAACCCCGTCATGGGGGCTACCGAGTCCGCGGTGTTGGAGCCGCGTGTAGATCCCACTTCATACGATACCTCCATCAACGGAACCCCGGACTTGTCTCCGATATCGAGTTCTGAATCCTGTGAGCTCGCGGATACCGAACTCGATTGTTTATTGATATTTAGGTTCAGCACCGCAAATGTCTTTCAGCACTCGCCTATGGGCGATCTACTAAGCTCACTAAAAAACCTATCCCTAGCAGATGGCTCATCGCCGAACTATGTCCGGTTCGACCTTACGGCGGATGATGGAGAATTTTGCTTCCCACCCGCCACCCACTTCATAGCCACCATCGAAGACCCAACCAACACACCTGGCCTCTCCGCCGAAGACATCGACAACGATGAGGGGCAAGGCCAGAGCTTACTATCCGCTAGATGCGGGGCGACCACTTCCTGGTATGACGTGTGCATGGTAGACACACCCAACGACGATCTCGACGATGACAAGGAGGATCCAGTCTAGGATAAGCCTCCTGGTACACAGTCTGAACACCTGCGCCCCTGGCGCCACTCTCAGTCAGTCACTCAAGAGAAAACAATACTAGCACCGGAGGTGACAATACTCCGGACAACAACGGCCCTGTCGAGACAGGATTCGAACAGGAGGACCAGGAAAGCGGGCAAGATAGCCCTGATGAACAAGTCATATCCGGAGACTCGGAGGATAGTAATTATCTCCCACTCTCCAAGGAAGAGGAGAGCCTCGGCAACGAGGAATTCATCGTGCCTGAGGAACCTCTCGAGCAGGAGCACTTCAAACGCCGGCTAATAGCCACGGCAAGGAATCTAAGAATAAAGTAGCTGCAGCTTCAAGCAAGCCAAGATCTGCTCAATGAAAAATGGACCGAGGTCCTGGCCACCGAAGAATACGGCCTTAGCAGCCCAGACAAAAGCCACCACAGTTGTAGGTGGCTCCCTCAATATGATGGCAAGGCGTTGGAGCCCACACCACCATTGAATAAGCCGGTAGGCCGATCAGAGTTCGGTCCGAACAAAGCAGCAGCCCAAGCAGAGAACCATACCAACCCATCCTACCATCCAAACAAGAATAAAGAAGCTCGGGGGAACACTCGCGACATCCAACAAGATCTGGAGGGTAGAACATGACACACAAAATCAACACACAGATCGCGGAGACATGCCCCGGCCAGTAATAACGGTTATCTATTCGGACACAACAGACCCGAGCACGCTCGGTCTGAAAACCGTAAGCAGAGTCCGCCAGAGGTGCTTCACAGTGTGGCCCAACATAGAGGAGCCGCACACCCTCTTTGCTTCACCAACGAGGTAATGGAGCACGAATTTCTAGACGGGTTTAAACCCATTAACATCACATCATACGATGGAACAGCAGATCCCGCAGTATGGATTGAGGACTACCTCCTCCATATCCACCTGGCTCGCGGAGACGACCTTCATGCCATTAAATACCTACCTCTCAAGCTTAAGGGGCCAGCGCAGTACTGGCTAAACAGCTTGCCAGAAAATTCTGTTGGCAGCTGGGAAGATTTGGAAGACGCCTTTCATGACAACTTCCAAGGAACATATGTCCGGCCATCAGATGCCGATGACTTAAGTCATATTGTCCAACAGCCCGGCGAGTCAGCCAGGGAACTCTAGACTAGGTTCTTAGTCAAAAAGAACCAAATTGTCGACTGTCCAGATGCGGAAGCCCTTGCGGCCTTCAAATATAGTGTCTGGGACGAATGGCTAGCACGTCACCTCGGCCAGGAAGGACCTAAATCCATGACAGCCCTTACCGCTCTAATGACTCGCTTTTGTGTGGGAGAAGACAACTGGCTCGCTCGTAAAAGCAACAACGCCAACGACCCGGGCACTTCCGAAATCCGAGACGGCAACGGCAAGCCACGACTAAACGAACATAACAGTCGCAGCAATAGTGAAAGATTACACGACACAGCGGTCAACGCCGGATTTCACAATACGAAAACCGGTCAATGGAAGAATCCATTTAAGGCAAACCAGGATGGACCATCCACCCTCGACAGGATATTAGACCGACCTTGTCAAATTCACGGCCACCTTGATAAGCCAGCTAATCACACCAACAGAAACTGCTGGGTCTTTAAGCAGGCAGGCAAGCTTAACGCCGAACACAATGGGAGGAGTCCACCAGGCGATAAAGACAACGGAGCGGCTCGCCAGCCAAACACCAGGGGCCAGAAATAGTTTCCCTCCGAATTTCGACCACTCCCGGAACGGAAGTAGCAGTTCGGCTTCCCCCACCCACCAGCTATACCGGTAAGATTCACACCACACATGCATCACTATGCGCTCAAGATACCATGGGCACTGGCGGAAGCACAATATGGGCAACCCTGGAAACATTCCCATAATGTTTTTTATCTGTTTTACATATTTTTCTTTGTTATCTCTTAAAAGCAGGTGACCATTAGGACAACATCTAGTCAGACTCTATCGGAGTTCGGACCCGTGCACTCACCTCAGGGGCTACTTTCGTTAAGAACTCCCCTCCCAGAGGACGGGCGGCGCAGACGTGCGACAGGAGGTCCAAAATAGCTTTTTGTAGACGGCATCGTCATTTTGAGCCTGTACTATGCCCTTTTCCTCCGTTCCCGACCCCAAGCATGTCAAATAGCCGGGTTGTGGTTCTTCTTTATATATATATATATATATGTGTGTGTGAATTTATCACTGGCATATTGCTCCACCCCCAGTAAACTTTCTCCGAGCAAATCTTAAATACTCTTCATACAATGAGTATGGCCGCATTGGCTGTGTTACAAGACGCACCTCGGCATAACTTGCCAGGGGCTTGGTATGGGAACAAATGAGTCACCAGTAAAAGTCCAAACAACTCTATAGCGCACTTCGGCGTCACAAGTTTAGCCTTATATGCATCAGCTCCGAATCATTGTCTTTGGTCAATAGTTGGGTTGCCCGGCTCCTGTGCTTGCTACCCTATGTTCCGCTCTATCGGCTAGGGTAGTAAAGGGAGAACTACTGCAACTGTGCCCTGGCTTTGACCGGATGAGCGCCTCAGTAGAGAAAGCCGAAAACTGACCGTCATGATGCGCCGAGAGCTGGTCAACCACTTGATGACTTATTCGAATCCTTAGCGGTTCTCCGTGTTATACAAAGCATCTTTTTCAAATCAAATCATGTAAGGCACAATATTAGGATACGCCGCAGACATACCAGGGGCTATGTCGTAGCCCCACCATAAAACTCCTATGGCTAAGTGAAAGTGTTAATGCCCTATAGTCCGATTGCCTGGTTTGCCGCATTATCACCTCCTTTTTGGACCAAGACGTTGGATAAAGAGTGATTCAATGCCTTTCCAAACACCCCCGTATTTCCTATGAGGGAGCTGAAGCCGACAACTGGAAAACTTTCAATTTATATTAAAACGGTCGTACAGGAGGAATACAAGCTCTCGAGCAAAACATAAAACTAGATTAACTATAAAGTTGTCTATTCCAACCCTTGTACACATCACTCAAACATTATGTTTTTCGAGAATTGACCCTCTATCAAGCGGGCGGCCTCCAGAACGTCCTCAAAATAATGCTCCGGTTTCGGGCGGTCCTTGCCTTTGGGTGGACTCTTCATCTCAACGTCGGTGGCCTTCATCTTCCCCTAGAATGTCTTGACACGGGCGAAGGCCATTCGTGCACCTTCAATGCACGCCGACCGCTTCATAGCATCGATACATGGCACCGCGACAGCAAGCCGCTGCACCAGGCCGAAGTAACTACTCGGAACAGGTTCAGTCGGCTACAACCGGACTATGACGTCCTTCATGGCTGCGCCGGATATCCTATGCAGCTCGGCCCACTGGGACATCTGTTCATTAAGCAACAGAGGGCGCTTCGATGCGCCAAATTGTGACCAAAAAAGCTTCTCCGTTGCATACCCCTCTTGCGCCTGATAAAACTACGCCGCATCGGAAGAACTCTTCGACAAATCTAAAAAATTGTCCGGAGAACTCCATACTTGGTTAAGCTGAGCATAGATCGGATCGCCGAACCTAGCCTGTAGCAAAAAGGGCTTGCCAGCCACAATTTCCCCAGCTTGTCGGATCTCCTCACGGGCTGCTCTAGATTCAGACCGTGCTTCTCTCGCATCTCATAAGGCCTTGTCAAGTTCAGCCATTTTGGCTTCATTTTCCTTCTCAAGAAGTTTATAGCGGCTAGCCGCATTTTCTAACTCGCGTGCCATGGTGGATATCGTCTCCTTGTCTTGACACCGCGCAGCTTGTTCAGCCTTCAATTGAGTCGATGCCTTTTCGGCAGCCACATTACTAAACCGGGCCTGCTCCTTGGCCTGGGCTAGCTCCGCCCGAAGGGCTTCCACGGCGGCAGCACCATGTGCATTGATGCACATTTCGTACCAAACTCTTTTTAGAGTCAGGCTTAAATTACAAGCACATTGGTGTAAGAAATACTCGAAATATATACCTTGCGAGTCGTCAAGACGCCTATTGATCAAAGCTATGTCATCCTCCGCAATATCCAGCTTTCACTGCAGTCCGGTCACCTCCAAATTTCGGGCAGTGGTGGGAGGGGAGACAGTCTACATTCCAAATTAAACCTAGGTTAGCACCTGAAAATATCTTCCCGATCCTCTGATCGCCTCCTTTGGAAGGCGATCCGAGTCTCAGGGGCTACTTCATATACAACAGGTGCATTCTGTCAATATTATCCAATTGACAACATTACATCACAAACCTCAAAACCCCTCAGAAGGCTCGTAAAGGCCTCATTCAACCCGCTCTTCATAGATAAAACCTTTTCGACCACCATACTCATTAAGGCACGGTGCTCCTCTAAAACGGACGCTCGTTGCAGCATGTCCGTCAGCGTCTCCGGCACTCCTGGGTCTTCGGACACCGCTGTCGAAGCACGACATCCCTTTGAAGGAATTCGCTTACCCGCCTCCAGTATTGTCTCTGGCTGTAAACCGGACAGTTCGAGGCCGTCATTCTTGATCCCCGAACCCTGAGTGACAGAGGCACCACCTTCAGGTACCTCCTTCCTCGTTTCCTGCGCTACCTGCTGGTTGGGCGGAGCCCTCTTGAACAACACCTCGAGATTATCCACCCTGTTGGGCGAAGAGGCCAGAGAAGGCATGTCACTCTCCATCATCTCCGGAAGAAGGTCTCCCGAGGAGGAGGATGATTGAGAAACACCAGGTGTTAACCTGCGAGGGTGCACGCATGTTGGAGGATTATTTCAGTAATAAGGAAAAGAATGAGGTACGGTTAAAGTGCCCTGCTTCACTTATGGTCTGGACGGAGGTTCGTCGTCATCATCATCAAGCTCTACGATGGCATCGCTTGCTCGGCCCAAGCCGCCCGACGATGGCAACTTCCCTTTCTTGGAAGGTTTCCCCTCTTGACCTCCAGAAGCAGCCCTCTTCTTGGCATGAAGTCCTCCCTCCACACCTTTGCACCTGGGCAAAAGGGTTTCGGTTTCCCCGAACATAGAGCCTAAATCGCCCTCAGGATGGGCATCGCCTTTGGGCTCCCTGCTCTCACCCCCCTCTGCAGACACCAAGTACGGTGTCGGAGTCAACATCCGCGTCAGTAGGGCGGAAGCAGGGTCTTCGGGAAGGGGCGCCAAACACCAGATTAGCACCGCTTTATTTATCCAGTCCTGTATAAGGACGAGTTGCTCGGTGTCTTGTTAAGGGATGCTTGGATGAAAGGTGTATGATGATTGAATACTTACCAGAGTGTCCGGATGATTGCAGTCGAGGCCGACGTCTTCGGTGGTGTCCGGCCATTACTCTCGCTCCCCGAAATATAATTTCCACATTCCTTCATGTGTAGCGCTGAAGAAGTGCTGAAGAGTCTACCGCCCTTCTGGATTGAACTCCCACATACAGAGGGGCTGCCATTGACACGGCAGGATCCGGCGGACCAGCATTACTTGAACGACGTTCACAAGATCGATGCCCTTCTCAGTAAGGCTTCGGATGCAGCCTTGCAGAGTCTGTACCTCATTAATGGATCCCCAGTCTGATCCCTTGTTGATCCATGAAGCAAGCTGGGTTGGAGGGCTGGGTCGGAACGCAGGCGTAGCCACCCATTTGGAGCCCTGCGGCTTGTTAGCATAAAACCACCCCCGCTGCCATAATTCAGAAGACTCAGCAAAGGATCCCTCAAACCAAACCACACTGGCAAGCTTGCTTATTACAACGCTGCCACACTCTGCCTGCTCCTTCTCCATCACCCGCGGTCTCACATCGAAGGTCTTGAGCCACAAGCCAAAGTGCGGAGGAGTCCGGAGAAAGGCCTCACACGTGACGATGAATGTCGAGATGAGGAGAAAAGAGTCCGGGGCCAGATCGTGAAAATCTAGCCCATAGTAGAACATGAGCCCCCGGACGAAGGGGTTAAGCGCAAACCCTAACCCATGGAGGAAGTGAGACACAAATACTACCCTCTCGCCGGACTTGGGGGTGGGAATAATCTGCCCCCACCGCAGGAAGCCGATGAAGGATTTCTGGGGTCAGGTACCTCACTACGTGGAGCTTCGTAATGTCCTCCTCCGTAACGGAAGAGGCCACCCACCGGCCTGAACGGCTGGACCCGGACATGATTGGGGCTGGTGGTGATTGGAACTCGAGGAGGCTGGGGTTGAGAAAGAAGCAAGCACAGAAGATAAAGATGCATCTGGGTCCCTATATAAAGGCCCTGAATATCGAACGTCCCCTCCCGGGTCTTAAAACTTACCTATCCTCAAAGAGTTGTTCCCAGGGGACGGTTGGGTTACCCATTCCTACATTATTGAAAATCACGTGAATAAGGGGACACGATCTCTGCTCTAACAAGACAAGGCAATAAAACCGCCTCCCGAGGTGTGGGGTGACGAGCTAGCTAACGATTGGAAATAATAACCGGGCAGGCGTGATACAATGTCATAAACATTTGTCAGCAGATTGGACTCGTGGAGTATTGTATTTTCTGTAATTATATACACAGGACCGGATACGATCAACATATCCGACGGCTATCTTAGGAGTTGGGAAGAAGGGAACCCGCCTTGCAATGCCGAAGACAATCTGCACGCCGGACTCCTCGTCATTGAAGCCAGGTTCAGGGGCTATTGAGGGAGTCTTGGACTAAGGGGTCCTCGGGCGTCCGACCTGTTATCTGTTGGGCCGAACTGATGGGCTGTGAAGATACGAAGGTCGAAGACAATACCTGTGTCTAGATTGGACTCTACTTGGCGTGGAAGGCAAGCTAGGCGACCGATTATGAATATTTCCTCCTATGTAACCGACTCCATGTAACCCTAGATCTCTTCAGTATCTATATAAACCAGAGAGCATAGTCCGGATAGGAGAGATTCATTACCATATACTCATAGGCTAGACTTCTAGGGTTTAGCCATTATGATCCCATGGTAGATCAACTCTTGTAATACTCATATTCATCAAGATCAATCAAGCAGGAAGTAGGGTATTACCTCCATAGAGAGGGCCCGAACCTGGGTAAACATTGTGTCCCCCGTCTCCTATTACCATCGATCCTAGATGCACAGTTTGGGACCCCCTACCCGATATCCGCCAGTTTTGACACCGACAAGGGGCACTAGATGCACTTACAATCTCCCCCCTTTTGGTGATTGGTGACAATATAGGTTAAGTTTTCAACGGGGATAAAACATATGAAGTGTAAATACAAATGTTGAGGAATTTGATTGCAAGATATAGAAGAACTCCCCCTGAAGATGTGCATAGTGAGGAATTTGCTTTTGAAGCAATGCACACTTGAAGAGGAGAATCATGGAGATCTCACCTATATCTTGTAATTCATACACGCATTTAACATATAATATGAAGAATTTGAAATGCATGATGAAATATGGGGACTGATGTAATTCAGCATGCGTGCATTAACATATATGAGGAATAAGCATGCAGAAGAACATAGCAAAAGTATCAGACCACCATCGGGTTTAAGTTTACAACTTGATCTAGCAAAGTCTTCAAAAGAACGAGAGTTGTAACTTAGCAAAAAAAATGCTCATATATAGAGACCCGCTTGAAGACTAACTCAAATTTCTCCCCCTTTGTCATCGAATGACCAAAAGGATCGAAAAATGAGAACTAACGCCCCTGAAGAATATCACGATGATGGAGGAGCGCCAGCGTTGCTGGTGTCAGTTGTTGAAGTAGGGCCTGCGGTAGTGTCGTCCAAATTTTCATGTTCATACGTGTCACGCGATGAAGAATATGAGTTGGCCACCAAGGAGGGAACTTTGACCATCTTGAATTTCTTCGCTGGTGGTTGAGACCAGTCAAAGTCCTGCTTGAGACCCATTTGCTTCAGATCTTCTTCACGATAAAGATGTGACAGAACAACCCAGGTGTGACCGAAGACTTCATGGAGGTAGTAATGGTTTTTCTTCACTGCATTGTGTGTAGCAGTCATGTTGTGAAGAATTGAACCAAACTGATGCTTAATCCATTTGTGGTTGCAATCGACCTTCTGGTGAAGAATGAGGAGAAGCTCACGATCAGTCATCACCCTTGGAGTTGTGCCTTGAGGATTTTGCTTTGAAGCATTCGTGGCAGAGTCATGAGTGGCAGAGTCATCATTGGTGGAGTAAGATGCAGCTTTGCGAAACTGACCATCCAATGGACGAATGCCTTCATCAATAACAGTAGTGGCCTTGCCCTTTTCATCAGCTGAGGAAAATGTCCGTTTGAGGACTTCAATGGGGGGCAAGTAGCTGAGATGATTCTGAAAGTCAGCCTTGTAGTTGAGTTAAGACCTTGTTCTGAGGAATCTCATAATCCAGGGAGAGTAAGGCTTCAACTCAAATGGAGATAATGCAACATTGGCCAGAGTCCTCATGACGAAATCATGGTAGTTGACAGGAACGCCATGAATGATGTTGAAAGGTAGATTCTTCATGATGCCAACGACATCTTCATTCGAGTCGTGGCCTTTGATTGGACTCAAAGTCTTCGTCAGAATGCAATAGACAGTCCAGGCACATACAGCAATTCCTTCACAGGGAATTTGGTCCTTGGGGCTTGAAAGGGCTTTAGCGGCTTCATCAACACTTGCATGTAGTGATCTGTAAGCTCAGGTTCATGGTATATACAACAAGCACCGTCAAGGGGAGGACTGACAGGCAGGGCATGAAGCAATTCAGAGGCTGGTGCTTTGAAGTGAGTATTCTCTGTCATCTAATCCAACACCCAAGAGTTCACATCATCAGCATTTCCTGTGATGTGCATCGTTGCATAGAACTGAAGAATTAGCTCTTCATTCCAATCAAAAATATTAGTGCAGAAGTTGAACAGTCCAGCGTCATGAAGAACACTGAGGACTGGCGCGAAGCAAGGCAGTGATCCCATGTCCATGTGAGGAATATTCTCATGGTCGAAGACTTTGTCCTTGTTGAAAAGTAGTGAAGAATAGAAATTGACTTGGCTGGCAGTCCAGAAACGCTTCCTTCTAAGACGAGTAGAGTCATATGGGTTGTAATCCGTGAAGAACACTTGCTCATGAAAGAAGTCATCGGCCTTGAAGTTTTTCTTTTTGGAGAAAGGATCCTTTGGCTTGGGCTGAGGAGTGTCATTCAATTGCATCACCACCTCGGGAATCATAATCTCAGGAACCACAAGCTGAGGAATTTCAGTTTCTTCTTCAGTTGCAGCCTGGTTCTTCAATTCTTCAGCAGCTTGTTCATCAGCACTAGTGGCTGGAATTTCTTCATAAATAGACGGAGTGGTGTGAGGTTCTTCGGAGCCCACTTGAACTTCAGTATGCACTGGAGACTGAGAAATTTGTTGCAGAGGAGTGAACAAAGGAGAATTGGGGTGCTGACTTTCCCAAAAGTCATCATTCACCACTGGTGTTGTGCTCCCAATGTCCACATTCTCATCTTCTTCACTTAGTTCTTCAACGCCTGCCTCTTTAGCTGTGAACTGAGGCATGGGCGATGAGACAACTGGGGTTGAAGGGATTGTATCCACTTCAATTTCTTCGTCCAACTTCTCTGAAGAAGCAACGGAAGGAACATCTTCATCGGATCTGCTTGGGATCGCATGGTCTTCACCAAAGGGAACGAGTTCCTTTGATGGCATGCATGAGACTGGAACATCATCAATCGGATTCTCAAAAGAGCTTGTCAATTTCTTCATCTTCTTCGGAGCTGAAGATTCTGATGAAGTTGATGCTTTCCTTTTCTTCATTGATGCGTGCTCCACAGCCTTGGTCTTCTTAGCTTCTGATGCAGAAGGAAGAACTGGACTTGGTGTAGGTGCAGGAGGAGCAGAGGAAATTGGTTCATTTTCTTCAGGCACAACTAATGCAGTTGCCCTGGCATGATCAATTTCTTCAGGCACAACGGTTGAAGCTTCAGCTGGCCTGACCATTTCTTCAGGCGCAACACTAGAGGTTGCCCTGGCAGTTTCATCAGTGGCTGGAATGCAGTCATCAGCCCTGGTACTAGCAGTTTCATCAGCAGCCTGATTTTCATCAGCGGTGTTGGCATGTTCTTCAGTCGGCTGGGCAGATGCTTCAGCCTAAGGAATTTCAAGGTGTGCTGGAGCGACATTTGAAGAAAATCCTTTCTCCAATTTGACAAATCTGACTTTGGCTCCAAACCAGTCTGCACGGTAGGTGTCAAATTCATCACTGAGGTTTTTGATCTCAGTTTGAGCAGCAATAAGTTCATCAGTGTTCATTTTCACAATGTTCTTCTTTAGAAGGCGCTCCTTCTTGTACTACGCTTTCTTCAACTGCCCGGCCTTCTCGAATTTCCATTTTTCTCCGCCTATGAAGGTGGAAAGCACGTGACTTTGACCAGGAGTAAGATTGAAGTTGGGCATAGGAATGTTGGGGTCCTTGTGCCAGAGATTAATGTACTCAAGGATCAGCTTTGGATCCAAAAGCAGAGGTACATTTGAGCCTTTGGCTCTAGCGGCCCTGTGTTGTCTGTCTCTAATGATTTCGGCGAGTTCCTCATCATCAGCTTCATCATCATTAGACGACACTTGGAAGGCGACCTGCTTCTTGTGAGGACTTGGTCGAGAACCTCATCCAGCAGTGGCCTTAGTCTTCAACTGAGTGGGGCCAGTTGAGGAATGCGGAGGAGCCAAAGAACTTGCAGAGGCTCGAGAGGCAATAGAGATGCATGTTGTCCTTTGGGACGAGGCGATATGCACAGGTGCTGAGGATTTGGAAGGAGGGGCTGAGGACTTTGGAGGAGCTAGTGCAGCTCGGGGAATTTGTCGTGAGGGCTTTGCAGAGCTGGGCCGTGAGGGCATTGCAGATGAGCTTGGCTGTGAGGACATTTGTGCAGAAGCCTTGGTCTTGTATGCGGGCTTCTTGGGCATAGCCTTCTTAGGCTTGCTAGCAGAGGCCTCAACAGCAGCAGCAGCAGAATCTTCATTGAATTTCTTCACTGCTTCTTTTGCCATTTTGGCCAGCTTGGCTTGACGCTTGACCCATTCCTTTGGAAATTCTTCACCTCTTCTGATGCTAGAGGGATTAGCTTCTTGGCCAGGTGCCAATGGAGGTCTTGGGCATGGAGGGTGTACTACAAATTTCTTCATGTACTTTGGAGTCACATATCTATACTCCCTCCATTCTCGTGCCCATCTCCTCTCTATCCTTTGGATGCGCACCTTGTGTTGATTTTTGTTCTCCTTGCCATACTTGGCCTCATCAGGAGTGCAATATTCATCATAGATGTCATCAGGAATCTCGAAAGCAGTGTTTGCTTCTGGTCTCTTTCCTCCCTTCTGAGGTTTCTTACCGTCAGCCATTTTCTTTAGCTGAGGAATCTAAACAATTGAGTTCTCAGATGAGGTGTGAAACTTTTCTTCAAGGAATGCTGCAAATGAGTTAAGTTGATGAGAACCTAGTGATTCAGCAGCGGACATGAGTACCTGTGAACAGAATATAGTTGCGAAGAATTTGGAGAGGTCATATGCGTTCTCAGAAGATTTTGCAAAAAGAACAAGTTTGAGGAATTTGACCAGATGAGCCTTAAGGAATTTCACTAAGCATTCTTTGACTTAGGTTCTAGAGTTGTACAAATTGAAAATCCACACAATTGAGGAATCTTGAAGAAAAATGTTGCTTAGGGAAACAGATCAAGAACAGATGTTATGTGAGGTGTTTAATGTGTGAAGATTTGAAGAATAAAGACCTTTTGAAGATTTTGTAGACAACATCAGAATCAACAAGGGCAGTAAAAGCAACTTTTAATTACCCTTGATGAAGAACACGACGAACTGTGAAGTGTAGATTTAGACGTTCGTCAGTTCAGATCTTCCACGCCCTCACTTGGCAGAGGAAGACAGCTACGGCGGCGGCGGAGTGAAGAAATCCACGGTCGGTACGAGTACGACGGTGACGAGGTCGAGGCAGTGAAGCTCTTCCTCACCGGCGACGATGGAAGTAGCGGCGGCGCTAGGTTTTGAGATCTCGAGCGAGGAGAGAGGTCGAGCGGAGTAAAAACAAAGTGAGGAAGGGTGGGGTATTTATAGCCAAGGTGAAAAACTGCTCGCCCGAGGAAATTGGACGAACGTGCCCCTGACCCTTCTCATACATGTGACATGTGTCACCCACGTACTGAGAGGTGGCGATTGTGCGAGATCGTGGGTCAATAGATAAATCCATCATGGAACGTGGAACGGTTTGAGCGGCAAACGCCGAAAATTCAGATAAGATAATTTAATGTTTCGTTCGCAAATTCTTCAGCAGACAAGGACACAGTGAAGATTTTGAACAAGTTTCAAATAGAACGCATATGAGGAATTTGGAATAGACTGGGTTGAGTTTAGCATAGAGGGGGAAGGGTCCGATCACATTCACTTAGCAAAGAACAACTTGAAGAAATAGCAATAAGTGAATGTTGTGGAGGACATAAACTCATATATATATATAGCCAATGAAGAAAAATGACGGAATCAGTGAAGATAATGCAAAGTTGAAGAAATTGAACAACTGAGGAATTTCAAAAAGAAAAAAACCTCAAATTGAATATTTTCAACTTTTGTTGGTGGCGTGACCCACCGTATAAGAATGATGATTTCAGACACCGCGTACAATTGTCGTAGGGTTCTGAGAATCAAATTCTTCGTTAATTTCTTCACACTTAGAGTGTTAGTCTTCATTGATTGAAGAAAAATGTTTCTTCATGTGTTGCACATCTAAGTCATCAATTTTGCATAAGTGTTAGGATGTGTGTCCTTTTCAAAGGACATTCGAAGATTCTAGGATATTTAGCTCACACCGCAACTTGCTAAATCTCTTCTCATCCAAGGGCTTTGTGAAGATATCGGCTAGCTGTTCTTCAGTCTTCACATGCTCAATAGAGATGTCGCCCTTCAACACATGATCACGAAGAAAATGATGACGAATCTGTATGTGCTTTGTCTTCGAGTGCTGAACTGGGTTATGAGCAATCTTGATGGCACTCTCATTGTCACAATAGAGTGGCACATTCTTCATGTTGACGCCGTAGTCCTTGAGGGTTTGCTTCATCCATAGCAATTGAGCACAGCAAGAACCAGCAGCAATGTACTCAGCTTCAGCAGTAGACAGTGATACGCAGTTCTGTTTGTTCGAGGACCAACAGACCAAGGGCCATCCGAGGAAATGGCATGTGGCTGATGTTGACTTGCGGTCCACATGATCACCAGCATAGTCAGAGTCTGAATATCCAATGAGATCAAAAGCCGAGCCCTTGGGATACCATAATCCAAGTGTTGGTGTGTGAGCTAGATATCGAAGAATATGCTTCATAGCCTTATGGTGTGATTCCTTCGATGTAGCTTGAAATCGGGCACACATGCAAACATTAAGCATAATATCTGGCCTAGATTCACATAAATACAATAAAGAGCCAATCATGGAGCGGTATACCTTTTGATCGAAGTCAATACCATTTTCATCAGTGCATAGATGGACATTTGTGGGCATAGGGATTTTGACACCTTTGCAATCTTGCATGACGAATTTTATCAATACATCCTTGGGGTATTTCTCCTGAGATATGAATATGCCATTGAACTGTTGACAAATTTGAAGACCTAAGAAGAATTTCAATTCTCCCATCATAGACATTTGATATTCTTCACTCATCATATAGGCAAATTCATCACTGCAATGTTGGTCAATACAACCAAAGATAATATCATCAACATATATTTGGCACACGAATAATTCATCATCATAGGTTTTGGTGAAAAGAGTTGGGTCAAGTGAACCAGGTTTGAAGCCTTTCTTCATGAGGAATTCCTTCAAAGCATCATACCACGCCCGAGGGGCCTGCTTGAGGCCATAGAGGGCCTTATTAAGTCTGAAGACTTTGTCAGGATGCTTTGGATCTTCAAAACCTGGTTGTTGAGCAACATATACTTCCTCCTCAAGCTTACCATTGAGGAATGCACTTTTCACGTCCATTTGATATAAGATGATATTATGATGGTTAGCATAAGCATGTAATATGCGAATAGCCTCAAGTCTAGCAACAGGTGCAAAAGTTTCATCAGAATAATTCCTTCAACCTGTGTGTAGCCTTGAGCTGCCAGCCGTGCCTTATTCCTCACCACAAGGCCATTTTCATCTTGCTTGTTGTGGTAGATCCACTTTGTGCCAATGATATTGTGCTTGAAGGATCTGGACGTTTGACCAGTTCCTAGACGTTGTTGATCTCGAATTGATGTAATTCCTATTGCATAGCTTGAATCCATGCAGGCTCCAGAAATGCTTCATCTACCTTAGTGGGCTCTGTGATAGAGACAAAAGCAAAGTGCCCACAAAACTTAGACAAATGTGAAGCTTTTGAGCGTGTGAGAGGACCTGGTGCATTGATGTAGCTAACGATTTTCTCAATCTGCACTTCATTTGCAATGCGAGGATGAGCAGGTTGTCGTCAAGGAATTGGGTCAGCATTTTCTTCAGCACCATTTTCCTTAGGTGCATCAGCATGATGTTCTTCACGTTCTGGAATGACTTCTTCAGCAGATTCTTCGGTAGGAATGACATCCGCAGTAGCTTTAAACTTGATGGATTCCTCGGGTGACTTTTCATCTAGCACAGGAGGTAGGTGCTCTCTTTGCGAGCCATTAGTCTCATCGTACCGCACATCTACAGTTTCAACAACTTTGTGGTGAACGTTGTTGAAGACTCTGTAGGTGTGCGAGTCCTTTCCGTAACCAAGCATAAAACCTTCATGTGCTTTTGGTGAAAATTTAGAATTGTCATGAGGATCTCTAATCCAGCATTTAGCACCGAAGACTTTGAAATAACTCACATTGGGTTTCTTGTCAGTGAGGAGTTCGTATGCAGTCTTCTTGAAGAATTTGTATGATGTGGCATGTAGTATCAATTGCCTCAATCCAGAAATGACGAGGCGTCTTGTATTCATCAAGCATAGTGCGAGCCATCTCAACAAGAGTCATGTTCTTGCGCTCCACGACGCCATTCTGTTGAGGAGTATAAGGAGCAGATAACTCATAAGTAATACCAAGTTCATCAAGATAGTCATCAAGACCAGTATTCTTGAACTCGGTTCCATTGTCACTTCTGATGTGCCTTATCTGTCAGGACCCCGATTCTAAGTCACACCGATCTAGCATGTAACACCTCATATCACTTTGCGGCCTCACGCACGGTATTCCCACAGGTGTCGCCTTACCATGGCCCGGGACCGTTTGCGCCTTTTGGCTCACGTATATGATAGTGTCGCTAGCATCCATATGACAGAGAACCCGGGCCGACATGACTAGTCGTGAACCCAAAGTGGCACTAACTTATGGGGACAGGCATACATGAAACAACATCGAGCATGTCGGTCAGCAGCGTGTGAATCCGGGCTGTAGCAACTGGGCTAACAGGACTCCGGGAACCCAGGCTGTAGTAGGCTAGGTAGGACTCCGGATGTCACCGCGTGACATTTCCCCGAAGGGACAGACACAGGAACGAAGTGAATCACATGTCGGCCAGTCTAAGTGTTCCGGAGCAGTAGTGCTGGGCTAGCAGGACTCCGGTAAACTGGGTTGTAGCGGACTACCATGGCTCAGTGGAAGCACTAGACAACATTTCCCCATAAGAGAGGCTACCAAGGATAGACAACTAGGTTGTCGGATCCCACACATAGCAATACACGTTACATGTATGCATAACATGCAAGTACGTGCTGTACAACATGGCATCACAACATAATGCAAACTCATATAGATAAAGGACCAGAAGAGCCACATAGCATTTAATACAAACAAGGGTCTCATGACCCATCATTCAGAGCATACAAGCAACGAAAGCATTACATGTCTGAGTACAGACAACTACAAAAGAAAAAGGTTGAGAAGCCTGACTATCTACAAGACCCTCCCAAGGGTACAAGATCGTAGCTGAGGTAACAAGCTACTCGTCGAAGTCCAAGCGAAACTACTAGTGAGACAGATGTCTCATCTGCAAAACATAAATAAAGCAAACGTGAGTACAAAGGTACTCAACAAGACTTACATCAGATCCTATCATACATGCATTTGTATCAAGAAGGTAATGTGGGGTTTAGTTGCAGCAAGCCAGCTTTGACTCAGTGGCTATCCTGTTCTACGACTACGAGAAACTTCTTTGAGGTGAGAAAGCGCACACGAGTCCACTATTCACCACATCGATACACCACTATGGATTCATTCCCGTCTCCCTACGAGAAGGCCATCCATAGCACTCACACTTGTCTTAAGCATTTTAGAGTATCCACTTTAAGTTGTCTATGAACCACGTAAGCATCCAAGAAGTCCATAACCGAGGACACGGCTATTCGAATAGATCACGATAACCCTGGAGGGGTGTACTTCTTCACACACGTTCTCGCCACTTACCGCAATGTATATGTCATGTATCTCGGCAACCTTCAAGCGGAAGCCCGGCGAGGGTGTCGGCCACGACCTGACTAACCACGCAAGACTCTAGTCCAGGTTTATCGCCTATTCGGGTTCCATCCGCAAGGAGATCCGGCCGGGGTGTCGCTCACGGCCCCAAATGATGTGAGCAGGGTTCCCAAGCCCACCATCCGGGTGCCACTTGGTACACCGTGCCACCTGTGCCTAGTCTGTCCCAAGCCCAACCTGTCGGGTGCCACTCGGTAGAAAAATAGCACTACCTACAAACACTAGAAACTAGTTGCAACTCCTGGGCAAAGATCAAGTTGGTTAATAAGTCGAGAGGGGTCGAGTTACCGGAACCCAATGTGTGGTATTAGCTAGTCATTGGACAACATACACAGAACTCAGTGCTTATGGACGGTTCCAGTGAGACAACCCACCATGTACTCCTACATGGCCTCTCACCGCTACCTTTACCAAATCGTGTTCACACACTTAACTCTCGGCATCAGAACATATCATAACACTCCATCCATTCCCAATGAATCAGACCTGACACAACTCTAAGCAATAGCAGGCATGGCATGGTAGGAACACAACATGGCTCAATCAACTCCTACACATGCTAGTGGGTTTCAACTATTTACTGTGGCAATGACAGGTCATGCAGAGGAATGGGTTCAACTACCGCAGCATAAAGTAGCAGTTGAATCGTTGTTGTCCTAATGCAATAACAAAGAGCACGAGCGGGAGAGTGGGATTGTATCGGAATGAACAGGGGGGTTTTTCTTGCCTGGTAGATCAACAGGGGGCACTGCTCCTTGGACAGGTACTTTGGAACACTCTCCGGAGCAGGACCTATCGAGAAGGAACGGTGTCGACAATCAAACACAAGCATATGCAACAATATGATGCATGAATATGGCATGAATATGTGATGTGTTTTGAGCTAATGCATTTAGCATTCAACTTGGAAGAGGTCCATTTGAACCAAAGGTTCAAATGCAACTCTAATTTAAGGCTCTTAAAATGCCATAAATGTGTTTTCTCATATACAGCATGTATAAGTTGGTTTCTCATGCATGAAACTGGTACAAATGGATAGATTGAATTTTTCTGATAATTTTTCATATATAACTTATTTCAATCTTAGCTACGGTTGAATTTCTATGAAATTTTGAAGTTTATAACAATTTCTGGAATTTCCTGATTTGTTTTAAAACCAGTAAAGAATAACTGCGTCAGCATTGTGTCATGCCTGCGTCAGCAGGTCAACGGTGCTGACCGGGACAAACTTGACGTGTGGGGTCCACACGTCAGTGTCAATATTAACTAACAGGGTTAGTTTTATCTTAATTGGAGGATTAGGGCGCTGGGGCCCACTGTCAGTGTCACAGGTTTAGTTAACTGGTGATTAGCTTAGGCTAATCACCTGGCCGGCGGGGTCCACCTGTCAGGCCGGCGAGGTCGTCGCCGGCGACCACGGGACACGGCGGTGTCCGTGTTACAGGCCACGGGGGCGGCGGCTAAGGGCACCGGGGCGTAGCCCGGGCTCTCCCGCACCCAGTGGGGCAGGTGGGAGGTGGCAGGGACGCCGGAGATCGCCGGAGCGAGGCTCACAGCGGCGGTCGGAGTTCGGCTCCGGTGGAACTACGGCTAGGGGCGTCGGAAGAGCAGGGGAGAATGGGGGTTCGACGGAGGGGCTCATAGAGGATCCGGCGGAGGCGTCAGCGGGCTCGGGGAAGGTTGATACGTCTCCGTCGTATCTACTTTTCCATACACTTTTGCCCTTGTTTTGGACTCTAACTTGCATGATTTGAATGGAACTAACTCGGGCTGACGCTGTTTTCAGCAGAATTGCCATGATGTTGTTTTATGTGCAGAAAACAAAAGTTCTCGGAATGACCTGAAACTCCACGGAATATCTTATAATAAATAATAAAAAATCCTCGCCAAAGATGAAGACCAGGGGGCCCACACCCTGTCCACGAGGGTGGGGGCGTGCCTCCCTACCTCGTGGGCCCCCTGGAGACTTTCCGACGCCAACTCCAACTCTATATATTTGCTTTCTAGGAGAAAACAATAGAGGAGAAGAAATCATCATGTTGTCATAATCAACCATCCTCCATCACCAATTTCATGATGCTCACCGCCGTGCGTGAGTAATTCCATCGTAGGCTTGCTGGACGGTGATGGGTTGGATGAGATTTATCATGTAATCGAGTCAGTTTTGTTAGGGTTTGATCCCTAGTATCCACTATGTTCTGAGATTGATGTTGCTATGACTTTGCTATGCTTAATGCTTGTCACTAGGGCCCGAGTGCCATGATTTCAGATCTGAACCTATTATGTTTCCATGAATATATGTGAGTTCTTGATCCTATCTTGCAAGTCTATAGTCACCTACTATGTGTTATGATCCGGCAACCCCGAGGTGACAATAATCGGGACCACTCCCGGTGATGACCATAGTTTGAGGAGTTCATGTATTCACTATGTGCTAATGCTTTGTTCCGGTTCTCTATTAAAAGGATGCCTTAATATCCCTTAGTTTCCATTTGGACCCCGCTGCCACGGGAGGGTAGGACAAAAGATGTCATGCAAGTTCTTTTCCATAAGCACGTATGACTATATTCAGAATACATGCCTACATTACATTGATGAATTGGAGCTAGTTCTGTGTCACCCTAGGTTATCACTGTTACATGATGAACTGCATCCAACATAATTATCCATCACCGATCCGATGCATGCGAGCTTTCCATATACTGGTTTACGCTTATTTACTTTCCTGTTGCTACTGTTACAATCACTACATAATACCAAAAATATTACTTTTGCTTCCTTTACTTTTGCTACCGTTACCACCGCTATCATATTACTTTGCTACTAAACACTTTGCTGCAGATACTAAGTTTATAGGTGTGGTTGAATTGACAACTCAGCTGCTAATACTTGAGAATATTCTTTGGCTCCCCTTGTGTCGAATCAATAAATTTGGGTTGAATACTCTACCCTCGAAAACTGTTGCGATCCCCTATACTTGTGGGTTATCAAGACCTTTTTCTGGCGTCGTTGCTGGGGACCTTATATCTGCTGGACACTATGAATAACTTGAAAGACGAGAAGACAAAAATTTATCCCTCAACTACGAGGGGAGGTAAGGAACTGCCATCTAGCTCTGCACTTGATTCACCTTCTGTTATGAGTAAGCTTGCGACACCTAAACCTGCTTCTGCTATTCGTTCTGATATGTCGCATGTTATTGATGATGCCACTTCTGCTATGCATGATACTTATGATGAAACTACTTCTATGCTTGATACTACTATGCCCCTTAGTGAATTTCTTGATGAACAAATTGCTAGGGCTAGAGAGAAAGAAATTATTGAATCCGATAATATTGATGAAAATGATGATGAGGATAGGCCTGTTATTCTTGAAGGTTATATTTTTGATATGGAATCTTCTGCCGCTATTTTAGCTTGCAATGATAACGATGAGCTTATAAGGTTAATCGCTAAATGGAACAAGGAATCTCTTAGAGATAGAATGAGGCCCGATCCTACTTTTGCTACTTCACCTATTTGTGTTCCCGATAAGGATTATGAATTCTCTGTTGATCCTGATATAATTACTTTGGTTGTATCTGATCCTTTTCATGGTTATGAATCTGAAACTGTTGTGGCACATCTTACTAAATTAAATGATATAGCCACCCTGTTCACTAATGATGAGAGATCTCGCTACTTTTATATTCTTAAAATATGTCCGTTCTCATTAAAGGGTGATGCTAAGATATGGTTTAATTCTCTTGATCCTGGTTGTGTGCGTAGTACCCAGGATATGATTTATTACTTGTCTGCTAAATATTTCCCTGCTCATAAGAAACAAGCTGATTTAAAGGAAATATACAACTTTGTGCAAATTAAAGAAGAGAGTCTCCCACAAGCTTGGGGGAGGCTTCTCAAGTTACTTAATGCTTTTCCTGATCATCCTCTTAAGACAAATGAAATACTTGATATCTTTTATAATGGACTAATTAATGCTTCCAGAGATTACCTGGATAGTTGTGCTGGTTCTCTTTTCAGGGAAAGAACACCGGATGAAGCTGAAATTTTACTAAATAATATGTTGACAAATGAAAATTATTGGGCACCTCCTGAGCCAGCTCCTGCTCCAATTACTGAGCCTATTCCTAAACCAACTCCGAAGAAGAGAGGTGTTCTATTTCTCAGTTTCGAAGATATGCAAGAGGCAAAGAAATCTATGAAAGAAAAAGGTATTAAAGCTGAAGATGTTAATAATTTACCTCCTATTGAAGAAATACATGGTCTTAATTTACCGCCTGTTGAAGAAACATATGATCTTAATCCTTTATTTATTGAAGAACCTCCAGACCTCGATAACCCGACACAGGTAGTAAAGGTAAATTCTCTCTATAGATATGATAAAGCTGAAATCCCTCCTACTAAAATTGCTAGTCAGTGCTTGGATGAGTTTGATAACTTTATGTTTAAGCAAGAAGACTTCAATGCTTATTTTGGTAGACAATTAAAACAAAATGCTTATATGATTAAACACTTGGGTGATTATATGGCTAATATTAGAGGTGAACTTAAACTTGTTAGCAAACATGCTTCTATGGTTACCACTCAAGTAGAACAAGTACTTAAGGCTCAAAAAGAATTGCTTGATGAAATGAATAGTAAGAAGAATGATTATGTTGTTAGAGTGGCTACTAGAACTGGTAGAATGACTCAGGAACCTTTGTATCCTGAAGGCCACCCTAATAGAATTGAACAAGATTCTCAAAGAAATAATGTTGAGGTACCTAGTTCTTCTAAAAGGAAGAAAAATAAAAATGATAGGACTTTGCAAACTTGTAGTGAACCTATTGCTGAAACACTTGAGAGTCCAAATGATATATCCATGTCTGATGCTGAAACACAATCTGGCAATGAACATGAACCTAATGAAAATGTTAATGATGATGTTCATGATGATGCTCAACCTAGTAATGATAATGATGTAGAGGTTGAACCTGCTATTGATCTTGATAACCCACAATCAAAAAATCAACGTTATGATAAGAGAGACTTTGTTGCTAAGAAACATGGTAAAGAAAGAGAACCATGGGTTCAGAAACCCATGCCTTTTCCTCCCAAACCATCCAAGAAAAAGGATGATGAGGATTTTGAGCGCTTTGCTGAAATGATTAGACCTATCTTTTTGCGTATGCAATTGACTGATATGCTCAAAACTAATCCTTATGCTAAGTATATGAAGGATATCATTACTAATAAAAGAAAGATACCGGAAGCTGAAATTTCCACCATGCTTGCTAATTATACTTTTAAAGGTGGAATAACAAAGAAACTTGGAGATCTAGGAGTACCTACTATACCATGCTCCATTAAAAGAAATTATGTTAAAACTGCTTTATGTGATCTTGGAGCCGGTGTTAGTGTTATGCCTCTCTCTTTATACTGTAGACTTGATTTGAATAAGTTGACACCTACTGGAATATCTTTGCAAATGGCTGATAAATCAACTGTTATACCTGTCGGTATTTGTGAGGATGTGCCTGTTGTGGTTGCAAACATTACTATTTTAACGGACTTTGTTATTCTTGATATTCCTGAGGACGATAGTATGTCTATTATTCTTGGAAGACCTTTTCTTAATACTGCAGGGGCTGTTATAGATTGCACCAAAGGCAATGTCACTTTTCATGTTAATCGTAATGAGCATACGATACACTTTCCGAGGAAAGAACCTCAAGTTCATAGTATCAACTCTATTGGAAAAATTCCATCGATTATATTTGGAGGTTTTGAATTTCCTCTTCCTACTCTCAAGAAGAAATATGATATTCTTATTATTGGGGATGTGCATATCCCCGTTGAGGTAACATAGTGATATTTGAAATTTCTCCAGCTTCATGATTATTCGGAATAAGTTTATTAACAAGACATGATCAACCTTGTTACTGGATTCCTTTTGATGAGCATGAGACGGACGAAACTAGAAGCACAACTTTCAGTACCCTCTTTATACTTTCTATTATTTAGTTGAAATAAAGTAAAAATAGTATTTTTTCTGTCTGTTTCCTGATTTATCCGTGCAATATAAAATATCCCGAAAATAAAAGTCTTCAGAATGCCATGCCAATTTAATATGATTTTTCAGGAATATTTGAGGATTTATGGTGCAAAAATCACCGCGGGGGGAGCTGCCACCTGGCCACGAGGGTGGAGGGCGCGCCCTACCCCCTGGGCGCACCCCCCTGCCTCGTGGGCCCACGGTGGCCCTCCTCCACTTATCCCCGCACCCATCCTCTTCTTCTTCCTCACACAAACATGAATAACCAGCTCAAGCACGAGTTCTAGCTCTCTTTGCTGCAATTTTCCATCTCCTTGCTCAAAGCACCTCTCGCAAAACTGCTTGGGGAGATTGTTCCTTGGTATGTGACTCCTCCGTTGGTCCAATTAGTTTTTGTTCTAGTGCTTTATTCATTGCAAATTTGTGATGCATAGGTGACCATGTTCTTGAGCTTGCATGTCAAATTTATATGGTTCCAAGTAGTTCTAATGCTTGATATAGGCTCTAGACACTTGTAGGAGTAGTTCCTATCAGTTTTATTGAAGTTGGTTCACTTTTGTTTGAAGTTACTAAAAATTTCAGATTATTTCAGAAAATAATGAAGAGACGTTTGAGGGGCTCATTGAGCCTAAGCTCGAAGGAAAAGCAAAATGAAGAGGCACAGAGGCCCAAATATAATTTGCCTCGTACCGCGGAGGTCCGGCCATGTGAATGGCGTTCCGCTGACTTCTTGAGAAGAGCCGGAATTTATGAGGATTTCTATTCATTAATTGAGAATGCCGGCCTCACCGACTTCCTCCGTGACCAACGTCATCAGTATCTCTTACTCACAAATACTTTTGTGCAAAACTTCTACTTTTTCCCTAAGGAATCACCTCCTTCAGTAGAGTTTCATTTGTATGACATTGTTAAGAAGATGCCATTAGCTGAATTTTGCGAGGTTTGCAAAATACCCTCTGAGGGTACCTTAGATGAACCATCCCGTAAAGATGTGGAAGCATTTATTAACACCATCACTGTGGGAGAAACCAGGAAGGTTTCTGATGCAAGAATCACTAGCATACATTTTCCTATTTTACGCTACTTTGCCATATTTGCTAGTCGTTGCTTGATTGGTCGTGGAAACTATGGAAACCTTAGTGTTCCTGATATTATCATTTTGTTCCATGGTTTATACCGCGATAACACTATTAGTATGGGCGGAATTATTGCTAGACGGTTAAGTCTGAACCGTACTAAGGGCCCCATCTTTGGAGGCATTTATGCTTCATGCCTCGCTGCACATTTTAACATACCTATTAGGCATTATGAGAAAGAAGAGAAATTGTTGCCTAGTGCTTATTTAGATTATAAGTATGCTAGCGCATGATTTTATTGTTAAGGGCAGGGAAGGAGAGCTCAAATATAAATTATTCTTTCATAAACATCATCCTGAAACTATTACCTTGCCTGCTCCTTCTTTGTTTAATTTTGAAGGACCTTATCTCGTTACGTGGGCTGCCGTTCAAGCTTACCGGAATCTTGCACCAGCCCCGGAACCAGAACCACAAGATGAGCCTCCACGACAATCTGTTTATTCTTGGGATCCGGAGATGGCTGTCAGCTAGTGGCAGTCAGAGTCCTCTTCGTCGCAGTACGACCCCAGCTATTCTTCGTCGCAGTACGACCCCAGCTACACCTACGGGTATCCGCCAGACTATCCCTGGCAATAAACCAACTTAGGCCAAAAGCCTAAGCTTGGGGGAGTATGTATTTCTCACCGACATTACATTTATGTTCACACACACTCATTGCTAGATGTCGGTGCTCATACTCTTTCACTGTAATATCCATGCTAGTTTATTTTCTTTTTCCTGCTTTCTTCTTGTGTGTTTATTAAACCTTAAGAAAAACAAAAAAAATAGTAGTAGTTAAAAAGAAACCCAAAAATATTTCCCGTTCTTCTTTTGCTTGTTGGGAGCTTTCCCATGTAAATAGTTTTATTTCTTTTCTTTTCTTTGGGGTCAATAGGAGAAGACCATGATTAAATTGTTGAAGTGGCTCTTATATGCATTATTGTTGATTTAACCAAGAGCCCATATTGCCTTGTCTTCTCCTGTTTATTGAATGCTCACAGATTCCAGCTTAGTCCAATGCATGTGCACTCTTATTATTATTCACATCGTTTAGTCGTGCAAGTGAAAGGCAATTATGATGATATATGATGGACTGAATGAGATGAGAAAAGATGGTATGAACTCGACCTCTTTTGTTTTTGTAAATATGATGAGTTCATCGTTCTTGATTCAGCTTATTATGAATAAACATGTTTGCGGTGACAATTAGATATCATAGTTACTTATGCCATGCTTGATTAGCTATGAGTTATAATGGTTTACCTTGCATGCCAACATGCTATTAAGATGGTTATGATGTGGTATAGTGGGGTGGTATCCTTCTTTGAATGATTTAAGTGACTTGACTTGGCACATGTTCACGCATGTAGTTCAAACAAATCAACATAGCCTTCATGATATTTATGTTCATGGTGCATTATATCCTACTCATGCTTGCATCCAATGTTTATTAATTTTAACTAGCAAAGTGGCCCGCTCTTCGCGCGGGCTAGTGTTTTATAGTTTCGTTGAATTAACTTCATTACCAGTTCTTTTGGTTGGTCGTCAAGTGGCAATTTTAAGGATACATAAGAGTTACCCCTTTAGTGCTACGCCCTCCAATCCACGGGTTTGCCTATGTGGTTGCAGTGATGTCTACATGGTGTGTGGCTCGCTTGACAATCCCGTTGAGGCGTATTCAAGTTTCTTATTCCTGGTATATATTGTTTTGCCAAGATGTATCACATGCATCAAATTTTAGTCAATATGGGTGATTTTGTAATTATTATATTTTTTGTTCATATTACCATGAAGTATATGTCAGTATGGACTAATTTTTAAAAAAGTTTGCATCACCAAAAATTACATAATTTATGCTAAAAACATGTAAATGCACTATGCTTTTCTTCCCTAGACTATGTACCTTAATCATGGGTGTTTTTTGTAATTCATAGATGATTTTTTTTGAACAATTGATAGCTGATTGTTTGTGTTGTTTGTAGTTAAATGATTTTTTTGCATTTAATGATCACTTGGGCTAGGCTCACGCAGATGCACACAATGTTCATGCATCTCTCACACACCACAGTCCACACCTTCACACGCGTGCTGGCTGTTCTTGCCAAATCTCCTTTGTCCCATTTCTCATTTCAGTTCATCCTCCAGAAAACATATCCATATTAGTGAAAATCAAATCCAGCTGACACGTCATCTTCCTCAATAGAGGCTGCCATCTTCCGTCCGTAGGTCCAACCTTATTCCCTTACTTGTTCATGTTATATTCTCCCCTTCTTCTGTATCTTTTTCCCGTGTTTGCAGTGTTGAACCGATGTAATTAAGTTAGTGAAAATATTAATTTGTTTATCCCTATCCACTTTATTCGTGCTTGGGATTGACATTGGTAGTTGCCCCTCAAACTCTCAACTATGTAATGAACCTCAAATATAAGATAATATTGTGCATTGACGTTAGGTATGAATGAGTTGTTTCCATCAAATGTTGATGTACATTTCCATTACTTCTGTATATCAGTAGACCATATTAATAAAAGGTCAGAATGCTATTTATAGTTCTCCATGTGTAAACACATGTTTAGGTAGAGATAGGTCTATTTTTTGATCTGGGGGTCTCACTTCCCCCTTTTTTGTCACCATACAATTGAACTAATATATTAATTAAGGTAGCTTTTGTTAGTGACTCTACAACCCTGTATGATGGCTCCTTTGGATCTTCACTCGGTTGACTTATGGCCAAGTTACATAATGATGATAGTAAGCTATGAAGGTCAAAAACAAAGTCGTAGTGTTAGTTTGTTTATGTTTCCTCCACTTTTTCTCGTCTTTGCACCAACATTAGCAGTGTTAGGCCTCCCTACACCTATTAATATTCAGTGAACACATGTTAGGATTTAGTAACTGGATAAGAAAACATGTTTGATTGCATTCTACATATAAAATATAACAATCACATGATGCTCTTACTATTGGTCGCACTATATTAAAGCTTGAGGACTGACATATCACATAATATTAGGTTCCTTGCATTTCTGCAAGGAACCTAATCAAATATCATCTGCCTCATGCCTAAAGGCAGGTACTCACTGCCACCACCTTCATATACATCTACAACAGTTGTTGCCCTCCATATACATCTACTGCCGCAGGATCTAAACTTCCCGATGTGCCTACTCGGCAACAATAACCATGCGGCCAAGATCAAGGGAGTTGGTGGCTCGCAGGCTTGTACGTCCAGAGGCAACAACCTAGCAGCCAGGATCGATGAAGCTAGTTGATCGGAGGCTCGGACATGGAGTGAGAACACTAGACGGGAGAAGAGTTTTTTCACCCTGAAGAAGTCGATCAGGAATTGATGCCTTGAACATAAGTTTTCTTTCTACAAAAAGATATCGGGAGTTGATAGTTTTTCTTTGTAGCTAGGCATTGGCAAAGAGATCACTGATTCCTAAGCAAGATCGGCAGCGCTGGTGCAGAGACTCATTGTGATAGTTTATTTTTGTTCAGAAATATTTAGTCACAGCAGTGCCTCCTCCCCAAGAAAGATTAGGGTTTCCCTGCCTTCCACCGCATTACCGTCGGTCTGCCTCGTGTCCCGTGGCCTTAGGTGTCAGGACCCCGATTCCAAGTCACATCGATCTAGCCGGTAACACCTCATATCACTTTGCGGCCTCACGCACGGTATTCCCACGGGTGTCGCCTTACCATGGCCCGGGACCATATGCGCCTTTTTGGCTCACGTATATGATAGTGTTGCTAGCATCCATATGACAGAGAACCCGGGCCGACATGGCTAGTCGTGAACCCAAAGCGGCACTAACCTATGGGGACAGGCATACATGAATCACATCGAGCATGTCGGTCAGCAGTGTGTGAATCCGGGCTGTAGCACTGGGCTAACAGGACTCCAGGAACCCGGGCTGTAGCAGGCTAGGCAGGACTCCGGATGTCACCGCGTGACATTTCCCCGAAGGGACAGACACAGGAACGAAGTGAAACACATGCCGGCCAGTCAAGTGTCCTGACCAGTAGTGCTGGGCTAACAGGACTCCGGTGAACCGGGCTATAGCGGACTACTATGGCTCATGGAAGCACTTAGACTACATTTCCCCATAAGAGAGGCTGCCAAGGCTAAACAACTAGATTGTCGGATCCCACACATACCAAGCATTTCAATCATACACACAATATGCTCGATATGTGTAAATACAACATGGCATCACAACATAACTCTACAACTCAAGTATTTATTCATTAGGCTCCGAGGAGCGAGAAGAGGGACTCGGCGGAGCTCGTGGGCAGCTCCAGGGGATGAGGGAGAGGCGATGGCCGCGGTGATGCTCATCGGCAGCGGCGGGCGCGTTCGGTGGGGAGAACAGAGGAGGGGGAGGCGTTCGGGGGAGAGAGAGGAACGAACGAGGGGTCGAGGCGGCGCCGAGGAGAGGACATGAGGCGTCGCGGTGGCAGGGGAGGGCAGGCAGGCAACTCGCGTGGCACGCGGAGCACGCGCGCGCGTCGGGCACGCGCCCTATCCGACTGGCGGGAGGACGACGACGACGACTGGCACAGGCCAGTGGGCTGGGCCGCACAGTGCTGGGCCAAGTGGGCTTTGCCATGTAGGTTCCTCTCTTTCTAATTCTGTTTCTGTTTTCTATTTATGTTATTTTGTTTTGATTTAGTTTATAACCCAAACCATTTTAATAAATCCTGAAAATAATTGTGGGCATTAAATGAATTATTACAGATGTCCTTAACTATTTTCAGAATTATTGGAGCATTTAAAAATATTAATAGTATTTAAAAGCCCCAACTCAAATACAATATGGGTTATTCAAAAATCCAGAATGGCCTAAAAATATGTGCATCATTTTTGGCAGAGGTTTTCACCTTTATCAAAAATAATGAACTTTTCTAAAGGGCATTCTGGGTTCATTGAGAATATTTTTATTTTGACCCTAATTGCATTTCATTTAGTGCTAGGGCTTGTCATCCCCATTCAAATTTTCTGAGTAAAGTAGACATGATGCAACACCATATGTTAGCTCTAGGCATTACCAGAACTTGGGATGTGACAACTCACCCCCACTAAAACAAGAATCTCGTCCCGAGATTCAGGAAGTGGAGTAAGAAGACAGAGGGATCACAAAACTATCACAGTCTTCTCGATCGAACTGCCCTTCTTGAAGATACCGATATATTGCATCACATTGCTCTTGACGTCTTTGTCTTCGAGATCTTCATCCAACACGATGAAGAGGGAAGGAAACTCTACAGGAAACGATCTTCTCAAAGATTGAGCAATGTAAGATCAACTCATGGAGTGAGACATTGGAACATCTCTTGAGCTGAGACACAAAACACACATCGAGAGAGATGGAAGGTAATAGATGACAAGGGTTCAAATTGGTAGGCAACAATTCCACGCTGGAGTAGGATGGTGCATGGTTTCAAAGTAGCGAGGAGGTAATTGCCATGATTCCATAATGGGACATCTTAGGGAAAAATGACTCATAGAATTATTCCCTTAAGTGGCAAAAAGAATTACTTTTGATACAAAGATCATTGAAACTCTCTATACCAGCCTAAGGCAATCACAACGATCGTTTGAAGAAGTTCGAAGAATGGCATACTCCGACTAGAATGGATGATGTGGACTATCTTGTTGAAGACAACGCAATGGATAATTTTTGCTCATCATCGGAAATGGATGAGACCCATGGTAAGTCCACTTTGGAAGATGATCCTGAACAACAACTACTGAGGTGCAAGCTGGGAACAAAATGCAAATGTTGGGAATGATTCTAGTAACTGGAGAGAAACCCAACAGTAGAGAGATATTCCACTGTTTGAAAGGGTTATAACATAACCGAGGAAACTGGAAGCAAATCCCAGTTAACGCCAATGGTAAAACTTGGTGCTGGCACGTGCTCTCAAGAACTTGAGCATTTCCATATTCATCAAGGTTCTACCAACATCCGTGGCAAGGATCCTGGCAACACGACATACTACCATGATGACTAGTGATGGATGATGCGGATACAAAGGAAGATAACACCTTCTCAGATCTTCCCTTAGCGAGGCTAAGGGAACAGAATATGGACGATCGACCGAGAGACATTTAGCACTCCGCTTCTAATGTTCTCCTTGATGTGCTAGCATAATCCATTCATAGATATGGTTTGATATCTAGAACATCAAGTAAAAGGTCGGACTTCGGAAGCTCAAGAATCCATAAGGAATAACTACGGAGGCAGATCCTGCGAGATCCTTATGGAGAGGTGACCAACTTCTTCAACCAGGATACTACAATAATAGGTCTTCCGGCTAGGTGTGTTGGCCACGACATCCACGTTACCGGTTATAGAGAGACCAACATTATAGTTCTTGGAGTACGTTCCAACCATCATATCTGCCCGAGATTTAGATCTGGTTGGTGTTAGGATATTCCAGACTCATCGAGTCTAGAAAGAGAATGAAAGTTTGCAACACAAATCGACGAGATGTCATTGCGAGATTCTCAAGAAATGGACTATGGTAGTAAGCTCCAAAACATGAGCCGGTTTTGCTACAAACCTGTGAACACGCTGTCCTAGACAAGCATGACCACATAGTAGTCTTATAATAAAACACTACTGAGTCCAGATGGGGAACCATCATCGAGGATATCGAAGTCCTTGCGTAAGTCTAGCTCTTAAGAAGAAACTTCTTCTCCTTGAACAAATCAATCAGTGGCTTGGTGTGCTAGGGATTCATATAGAATGAAGGTTGCAAGTCTCCAGACCATAGAATACTTCGCACATATGCATGACTGACTTGGGATGGTTCCGAAGGAAGCAAAAACAAGCTTTCTCGAATTCACGACGGCAACTTTCATCAAATGCACGTGAATTAGAGGAAGTCACTTCTTATACCAAACATATGCTTCATGAGCTAGCATGAAGAAATGCTTTCAAAGTTTCCAACACTAGCTTAATGTTCAACATAATCATGGATAAGATGAAATTATTGTCGATGGGCTCAACAATAGGTCATCCAGATTTCCATGAAGATGGAATTCCATAATTATGTTAACAAGGTGATAGCATTGGTCAGACTCAAAAGATATAACGGTGTATGCTCGACGAAACAACCACGAGTAGGACAACATTATGAACATCGTTGGTTCTCATTTGACTTGACGATAGCCCACACTCAAATCAAGGTTTGGACAAGATGATAGATTCAACAACCGATCTCGAGGAACAATCGATGAAAATATCATCTTTCTTCAACACACACAAAGATATCCCTTTGGAATGAACTGAGCCGGACAAGCTTTCATCTTCCAACTCTCCAAGTTGTTGTTCAGCTTAACCAACTAGCTCAGGGTATCCAACACAGATTCTTGGAGATGGGGTGGTTTACGAGAAACCAACTTGATCATGAGCTCAACATAACAGTCAGGGGCAACCTGGTGATACTTCCGAGGAAATATTCAGAAAATCACGAACCACCGATATGTTCCTAAGCTCGAGAACAATCTTGCTTTTCAGAGCAAGACGATATGATCAAGAGAGTGAGGGACTGACACAATCCTAACTCATTGATCGAACAGTGCACCAGGAAAAATGGACTAGGTAGCACGATCAATCTTAGGATAATGATTCAATAACCAACACGCTAAGAAAGAAATTATTGTCCATTAGCTACCTAGCAACTAGTTGCTAGGAGTATTGATTTCACACATCATGGTTCACTTGCCGGCATTCCGGTTGCGACAACACGAGACCGAGGAATGAAAAATGATGGTAATAAGTATCACTGCGTGAAGAATTCATGAGAGAGGGTGCAATTCTCATGACAATCCTGACATAAAGGGGGTAATACTCCAGGGTAGAACAGAGCAAAAGCTGGATTGGCATTTTGATCTGTGGAATACAACTGCTTTGATCCAATCCTAGACATGGATGAGGTATTGGAGTTTGTTTCTCCTAATTATTCTGAAATGGAATGGCTTAACGTACCACGAGAATAATAAACATCGATAACACGGATGCACAATTACTCCTGACTATCAATTGATAGACGATGGTCGGAATAACAAATGAAGATGGACAACTCAAGGGGACCTATATCTTCCTGAGTTGTGGATGCATAGATTAGTATGTCGAATCAGGTTCAACATGTTTCTTCCGGATAACCCATGCAGAAAGGTAGAACTGACAGAATCACAATTATGAATGGAGAACTCCTCAAGAGTACTCTGATTGTGATATTTTGGTTCAAAGAACTTCTGCCTTAATGGTTCATGGTATTTGGAAGGAAGAAATACCACGGACCTCGAGGGCTGTCGCAAGGTTACTAATATCCTAAAGGAACTATCAAACACTATCAACATGAGGTAAGTAGGGTGAATCTCGGGTTCAAGAACCCAGGAATAGAATACCTACTACTAAATGGCATCACGGGATGCTTTCAAGAATGGTGTCCAGAATCACACACTGGGGATACAAAACATGGCTAGATCACTAGGTGACTCCCTAAAACACCTAGGGTCATAATAATAGCTCCAACATATATGTCGAGGCAACAAAGTACCTCAACTCACCGATTAGTGTGATTAATCCGGCCCAAATGGACATCAGGAACAGGAGGAAGGGGTTTGCAAATGCATCGGACTACTTAGAAACCTGGGATGACTCAGACAGCATAACGGCTGTAAATGCTCAAAATGATTTGAGACATCCTGCAAAATGGTGGCATAACCACTCAACATCACAATATCAATGTTCTGAGATTAACTGAGAACACATAGAAGTAGTAGAAACTGAACAGAGGCTTGAATTCATCAATCCTACAAGTCTATATCATAGTAACTCGTCATCCTGATAGATAGATGAGAAGTCCTAGTTCTTAATCCCCATAGAAAGGAAGAGGATGACTCAGATCAGAAGGCCATGAGGTATAAGGAGTAAAAAGAGCCTTACGTTTCCTCCCACAATCAATTCCATTATATAACTAAAGCATTTCTAGACACAACTTCGACCAGTTTGGCTTGGTAATCCTACAGGCAGTCAGGCTCTGATACCAACGCTGTCAGGACCCCGATTCCAAGTCACATCGATCTAGCCGGTAACACCTCATATCACTTTGCGGCCTCACGCACGGTATTCCCACGGGTGTCGCCTTACCATGGCCCGGGACCGTATGCGCCTTTTTGGCTCACGTATATGATAGTGTCGCTAGCATCCATATGACAGAGAACCCGGGCCGACATGGCTAGTCGTGAACCCAAAGCGGCACTAACCTATGGGGACAGGCATACATGAATCACATCGAGCATGTCGGTCAGCAGCGTGTGAATCCGGGCTGTAGCACTGGGCTAACAGGACTCCGGGAACCCGGGCTGTAGCAGGCTAGGCAGGACTCCAGATGTCACCGCGTGACATTTCCCCGAAGGGACAGACACAGGAACGAAGTGAAACACATGCCGACTAGTCAAGTATCCTGAGCAGTAGTGCTGGGCTAACAGGACTCCGGTGAACCGGGCTGTAGCGGACTACTATGGCTCATGGAAGCACTTAGACTACATTTCCCCATAAGAGAGGCTGCCAAGGCTAAACAACTAGATTGTCGGATCCCACACATACCAAGCATTTCAATCATACACACAATATGCTCGATATGTGTAAATACAACATGGCGTCACAACATAACTCTACAACTCAAGTATTTATTCATTAGGCTCCGAGGAGCGAGAAGAGGGACTCGGCGGAGCTCGTGGGCAGCTCCAGGGGACGAGGGAGAGGCGATGGCCGCGGTGATGCTCATCGGCAGCGGCGGGCGCATTCGGTGGGGAGAATAGAGGAGGGGGAGGCGTTCGGGGGAGAGAGAGGAATGAACGAGGGGGTCGAGGCGGCGTCGAGGAGAGGACGCGAGGCGTCGCGGTGGCAGGGGAGGGCAGGCAGGCAGCTCGCGTGGCACGCGGAGCACGCGCGCGCGTCGGGCACGCGCGCGTCGGGCACGCGCCCTGTCCGACTGGCGGGAGGACGACGACGACTGGCACAGGCCAGTGGGCTGGGCCGCACAGTGCTGGGCCAAGTGGGCTTTGCCAGGTAGGTTCCTCTCTTTCTAATTTTGTTTCTGTTTTTTATTTATGTTATTTTGTTTTGATTTAGTTTATAACCCAAACCATTTTAATAAATCCTGAAAATAATTGTGGGCATTAAATGAATTATTACAGATGCCCTTAACTATTTTTAGAATTATTGGAGCATTTAAAAATATTAATAGTATTTAAAAGCCCCAACTCAAATACAATATGGGTTATTCAAAAATCCAGAATGGCCTAAAAATATGTGCATCATTTTTGGCAAAGGTTTTCACCTTTATCAAAAATAATGAACTTTTCTAAAGGGCATTCTGGGTTCATTGAAAATATTTTTATTTTGACCCTAATTGCATTTCATTTAGTGCTAGGGCTTGTCATCCCCATTTCAAATTTTCTGAGTAAAGTAGACATGATGCAACACCATATGTTAGCTCTAGGCATTACCAGAACTTGGGATGTGACATTAGGGCCATGGGGACGCGGTGGATCCTGGCCCTTGCCGACGGGAGGGCTTCGTTTTTAGATGGTTCTTTGAGTTTTGTTAGGGTTTGTGTCCTGCTCAGGAAGACGAGACGGTGGCGACTCCTGAAGATGGAATAATGTCCTGTCACATCCCTAGTTATGGTATGACCTAGGCTAGACTTCATGTGTGCATCATGTTTAAATTCCATTTAAATTTGAAATGGGGATTGGTGAAACCCTCAGAATCATTTCTGGAAATAACCCAGATAAAAATTGCTCCAAAAGGGTCCAAGAAAATGTTCATGTTGCTCTCTGAAAATATTGGTCAGAGTTAAAATTCAAACCAATATTTTTAGGAGCTCATAAATATTTATTTTGGCCATTTGGAGTTAATCCAGTAATTATTTGCATTGGATAAATATTTTTATATATATATATAATATTGTCCAAAAATTATGCCAGTTGTTGAGGAGCTCTGAAATAATACCATTAGCCCCTGCAAAAATTGGCACAAGGAAATAAAATGATTTAGTATTTTTATTAAATCAAAACAAATGTCAGAAAATAGAAAACAGAAAACAACAGAAAGGGAAATACTTACCTGGGCCTCCTACCTGGCAGCCCAGCGGCGCAGCAGGCCAGCCCAGCCAGCTGGCAAACACCAGTCGTCCCCCTCCTCGCGCCAGAGGGACAGGGCGCGTGATCACCGCACGCCACGCGCATGCGCGCCACGGCAACTGCCTGCCTGCCCTCTCCCCTCTTCGCCCTGGCCGTCCCGAACGTCGCCACGCGCCGACCGGACCTCTCTCCCTCCCTCCTGCGCCTCTCCCCTCCTCTCTCTCGCCCTCCCCCCGCGAACGCCCGAGCGCTACCGTCGCCGCCGCACGCCGTTGCCGCGCCCACCGCCACGGCCTCGCCTCCCCGTCATGCTCAGAACCTCCGCCACGTCGCCGGCTACCTCCTCGTTGAGCCACGCACCTCCGGACGGCCTCCATTGCCGCCATCGTCTTCGCCACCGGCTGCCCGAGATCGCCGACGATGCTTCGGCTGCACCAGTGCTTCCCCGAGCTCGCTGACGCCTCCGCTGGATCCGCCGTGAGCTCTACTTTGTTTCCCCCTCCTCCCCGTGCTCGTTTGCCCCGTCCAGCTAGCTCAACCACCGTGCCCACGAGCTCCTCGCCGCCGGCCATGGCACCACGGTGGCCAGAGCCCGAGCCAGCCACTCCCGCGCGCGTCACCGTGCTCCTGGTGACGCCAGGAGGCCGTAGAGGGCCTCCGCAGTTCCTGCCGTGCCCTGCAGCCCGTTTTCGCCCGGAGCCGTGCTCCGGCCGCCGCCTCGAGCTCGTTTTTGGTGAGCTCAGGCACCCCCGTAGCCTCCCACTTGCTCCAAACAACACGACGAGCTCCAGCTCCTCGTCCGTGATCTCCGCCACCTAAATGGTCGCCGGAGGGCGTTTCCCGAGCCCTCCGCCGTGTTCGGCCTCGCCAGCGGTTAAACGCCAGTGGGGTTTGACCCCTTTGACCTCGCGGGCCCGTCAGGTGGGCCCCATGGGTCAGGTGATTAGCTTAAGGCTAATCACCATTTAACTAAACCTGACACTGACAGTGGGCCCCAGCGCCACTAATCCTATAATTAGGATAAACTAACCCCCTATTAACTAACCGGTCACTGACGTGTGGACCCCACACGTCAGGTTTGACCTGGTTAGCCCTGCTGACGCCTCTGTGATGTCATGCTGACGCAATAATGATTTTTTTGGATTTTAAATAATTCAGAGAATTCCAGAAAATGTTCGAAACTTCAAAAATTCATAGGAATTCAACCGTAGCTCAGATTGAAATAATTTATATATGAAAAATGACCAGAAAAATTCAATATATCCATCTGTACCATTTTCATGCATGAAAAATCAACCTATACATGCTGTATATATGAAAACACACTTATGGCATATTTAAGAACTTAATTTGGAGTTGTATTTGAACCCTTGGTTCAAATGGACTTCAACCAAATAAATGCTAGATGCATTAACTCAAACAACATCACATACTCATGCCATGTTCATGCATCATAATGTTGCATATGCTTGTGTTTGATTTCCGACACCGTTCCTTCTCGATAGGTCCTGCTCTGGAGAGTGTTCGAGAGTACCTGTCTGGCGAGTAGTGCCCCCCTGTTGATCTACCAGGCAAGCAAACCCCCCTTGTTCATTCCGATAAAATCCTACTCTCTCGCTCCTGCTCTCATTTATTACATTAGGACAACAACGATTCAACTGCTACTTTATGCTACGGTAGTTGAACCCATTCCTCTGCATGACTTGTCATTGCCACAGTAAATAGTTGAAACCCACTAGCATGTGTAGGAGTTGTTTGAGCCACGCTGTGCTTCTACCATGCCATGCCTGCTATTGCTTAGAGTTGTGTCAGGTCTGATTCATCGGGAATGAATTGGAATGTTATGATATGTTCTGGTAATGAGAGTTAAGCGTGTGAACACGATTTGGTAAAGGTAGCGGTGGGAGGCCATGTAGGAGTACATGGTGGGTTGTCTCGGACCGTCCTTAAGAACTGAGTTCTGTGCAAGTTGTCCAATGACTAGCTACTACCACACATTGGGCTCCGGGCGCTCCAAGCTCTCTCGACTTATTAACTGCCTTGAACTTTGTCCAGGAGTTGCAAATAGTTTCTGGTGTTTGTAGGTAGTGCTATTTTTCTACCGAGTGGCACCCGGCAGGGTGGACTTGGGACAGACTAGGCACACATGGCCTGGTGTATCGAGTGGCACCCGAATGGTGGGCTCGGGAACCCTGTACACATCGTTTGGGGCCATGAGTGAAACCTCGGCCGAATCTCCTTGCGGATGGAACCCGAATAGGCGATAAACCTAGACTAGAGTCTTGTGTGGTTAGTCAGGTCGTGGCCGACACCCTCGCCAGGCTTCCGCTTGAAGGTTGCCGAGATACATGACGGGTATACGGTGATAAGTGGTGAGAGCGTGTGTGATGAAGTACACCCCTGCAGGGTTATCATGATCTATTCGAATAGCCGTGTCCTCGGTTATGGACTTCTTGGATGCTTACGTGGTACATAGACAACCTGAAGTGGATACTCTAAAATGCTCAAGATAAGTGTGAGTTCTATGGATGGCCTTCTCGTAGGAGAGACGGGGATGAATCCATAGTAGTGTATTGATGTGGTGATTAGTGGACTCGTGTGCGCTGCCTCACCTCAAAGAAGTTTCTCATTGTCGTAGAACAGGATAGCCACTGAGTCAAAGTTGGCTTGCTGCAACTAAACCCCACATTACCTTCTTGATACAAATGCATGTATGATAGGATCTGACGTAAGTCTTGCTGAGTACCTTTGTACTCACGTTTGCTTTATTTATGTTTTGCAGATGAGACATCTGTCTCACTAGTAGTACCGCTTGGACTTCGACGAATAGCTTGTTACCTCAGCTATGATCTTGTACCTTGGAGGGACTTGTAGATAGTCAGGCTTCTCGGCCTTTTTCTTTTGTAGTTGTCTGTACTCAGACATGTAATGCTCTGAATGATGGGTCATGTGACCCCTGTTTGTATTTATGCTATGTGGCTCTTCTGAGCCTTTATCTATATGAGTTGCGTTATGTTGTGATGCCATGTTGTACATCACATACTTGCATGTTATGCGTACGTGTGACGTGTATTGCTATGTGTGGGATCCGACAATCTAGTTGTTTGTCCTTGGCAGCCTCTCTTATGGGGAAATGTAGTCTAGTGCTTCCTTGAGCCATAGTAGTCCGCTACAGTCCGGTTCACCGGAGTCCTGCTAGCCCAGCACTACTGCTCAGAACACTTGACTGGCCGGCATGTGTTCCACTTTGTTCCTATGTCTGTCCCTTCGGGGAAATGTCACGCGGTGACTTCCAGAGTCCTGTTAGCCCAGTGCTACAGCCCGGATTCATACGCTGTTGACCGACATGCTCGATGTGATTCATGTATGCCTGTCTCCATAGGTCTGTGCCGCCTTGGGTTCACGACTAGCCATGTCGGCCCGGGTTCTCTGTCATATGGATGCTAGCGACACTATCATATACGTGAGCCAAAAGGCGCAAACGGTTCCGGGCCATGGTAAGGCGACACCCGTGGGGATACCATCCGTGAGGCCACAAAGTGATATGAGGTGTTACATGCTAGATCGGTATTACTTAGAATCGGGGTCCCGACATGTCCTCCCCGTCTAGCCCCCGTCCCGGTGGTGCATCTAGTATCGTCGGTGGACGTGTGGAGGTGTATCTCCGACGGATCTATCTTTGGTGGATCTGCTCGGATTTGGTTGTCGTTCGTCTATATTCGTCTGTTTTCAGGTTGGATCCTTCCGATCTACGCTACACTTCATCAGCGGCCGTTGTCGTTCTGGTGCGCTGGTCCTATGGGGCCTTAGCACAACGACTTTCTGACTGTCTACTACAACAAGTTTTACCCGGCTCCGGCGAGGGAGGGGCGATGATGGCGGCGCGCCTTTGGCTCTTTCCAGTGCTTGTAGTCGTCACTAGGTGGTCTACGAATCTGGATGTAATTTTTATTATTTCTGGTGTTTGTTGTACTGCCATAATTGAAGATGAATAGATCAGAAGTTTTTTCACAAGAAAAAAAGTGAAGTCAAGGACATAGGGGTCGGCGGCTGCATGTGTTTTGTTTTCCGAGGGACTGCGGCTATGATCTTTATTCTATGATTGAGCCACACGTGTGTGTTTTTGTTTTTCGAAGGAAGGTTTTTACGTAAAAAAATAAACTGCACGCGATCTTTATTTTAGGATTGAGCCGTACACAGGCTAGGGATGGCAATTTTATCCATGGATCTGGATACCCATGGATACCCGACCCGGTTGGGCAAGGGTATGGAGCATATTTTCGCCCATGGGTCCGTGGATATGGATACCCACGAACAGCCGGGTTGTGCATGGTTATAGTTTGTGGTCCATGGATATCCAATGGATACCCGTATGACATGTGGGGTCATATGCCAGTGATAGTAGAAAGAGCGAATCAATGGGAAATGACAGGAAATATGCAGCTTGTGCCACGAGCTATATGCTGCAGAATCAACCTCTGGTATGTCACACTTAATGACTCATCATATTACTTGTTGCCTACTTATGCATGTAGCTTATGTTGTCATTTGTGAGTGAATGATGATGAGTTAATTTGATCTTTGGGAAGGCTTCATGCTGACTTTTCTATGCCCATGGAGCTCCAAGGGTATGTGGGTATCCAGTGGGTTTGGGCATGGGCACAAGTTGTGCCCATGGATAATTTGGTGGATGGACAAAGGGTAGGAAGATGGGTCATGGGTTGGATTTGGACCAGCTCCACCCACCCCAAACCCGACCCATTGCCATCCCTAATACAGGCTAAGGATAGTGGCAGGTTGTTTTTTCTCTCTTTGAGATGGAGGGCTCTTATATAGAACAAATAATCCATTAATTACGTACATACAGGCTAAGGGTAGCTGCAGTTTTTTCTTCCATTAATTATGTACGTACAAGCTAAGGATTGTTGCAGTTTCTTTTTCTTTTTGATCTAACATACAAGTTTTTTTCTATTTGATCTAACGTACATCCTAAGGACAACTTGCTATAGTTACATACGTACAGGTTAGAAATAATTGTCTTTTTTTTCTTTTTGATCTAACGTACACAATAAGCTAAGAATAGTTGCAGTTTTTTTTCTTTTTGATCTAATGTAGAAGTTTTTTTCTATTTGATCTAACTTACATCCTAAGGACAACTTGCTATAGTTAGATACGTACAGGTTAGAAATAGCTATCTTTTTTCTTCTTTTTGATCTAACGTACAGGCTAAGGATAGTTGTATTTTTTTAGATGAAGCGCTCACTTAGATCTAATCCATGAATTATGTCTTTTAAGTTCTAGGTCCACAAAATCAACGACCAGATGTGTCTAATTATTGTGGTAATTTTTAGCTTATTTATCTTTTTTTAATTAACCCATCAAGCACTTTTTATATATAACAGATGCATGTACATGGCTGATGTCGCTCACTAGTTGGTCGCTTCCCAGTCTTTTGCTAGCCTTCACTTGTACTAAGCGGGAATACTGCTTCTGCATCCAATCCCTTAAACCCCAAAGTTATTCCATATGAGTCCACTATACCTTCCTATATGCGGTATCTACCTGCCGTTCCAAGTAAATTTGTATGTGCCAAACTCTAAACCTTCAAATAAGCATTCTGTTTTGTATGCTCGAATAGCTCATGTATCAACTATGGTTGTCCTTATCTTCCATGTTAGGCGGGTTATTCTCAAGAGGAGTGGACTCCGCTCCTCACTCATGAGAAAATGGCTGGTCACCGGGATGCCCAGTCCCATGCTTTATGCAAACTAAATTAAAATTAATTGCAAACAAAACTCCCCCTGGGACCTGATCTTTGTTGGAGGCACTCATTGTTTCGAGCAAGCCATGGATTGATGCTTGTTGGTGGAGGGGGAGTATAAACTTTACCATTCTGTTTGGGAACCACCTATAATGTGTGTGACATGGAAGATATTGCCATCTCTTAGTTGTTACTTGACAATGAAAGTATACCGCTCAAAATATTATTTATCTCTATTTCAAAACCGAGCTCTGGCACCTCTACAAATCCCTGCTTCCCTCTGCGAAGGGCCTATCTATTTACTTTTATGTTGAGTCATCACCCTCTTATTAAAAAGCACTAGCTGGAGAGCACAGCTGTCATTTGCATTCATTACTATTAATCTATATTGGGTATGACTATGACTGGATCTCTTTTACCATGAATTACAATGTCTAGTCAGTCCTTGATCTTTAAAGGTGCTCTGCATTTATGTTTTGTGATCTCAGAAAGGGCTAGCGAGATACCATCTTGTTATATCATATTATGATTGTTTTAAGAAAGTGTTGTCATCCGAGATTTATTATTATGACTCGCTAGTTGATTATGCTATTGATATGAGTAAACATGAGACCTGAGAATTATTGCAAATGTGGTTAGTTATGATCTTTGCTGAAAACTTGAATGCTGGCTTGATATATTTACAACAACAAAAGCAAACAGAGTTTGTAAAAGTTTTTCTTTTTCTCTTTCAGTTTGTCAACTAAATTGCTTGAGGACAAGCAAGGGTTTAAGCTTGGGGGAGTTGATACGTCTCTGTCGTATCTACTTTTCCAAACACTTTTGCCTTTGTTTTGGACTCTAACTTGCATGATTTGAATGGAACTAACCCGGACTGACGCTGTTTTCAGCAGAATTGTCATGATGTTGTTTTATGTGCAGAAAACAAAAGTTCTCGGAATGACCTGAAACTCCACGGAATATCTTATAATAAATAATAGAAAATCCTCGCCAAAGATGAAGACCAGGGGGCCCACACCCTGTCCATGAGGGTGGGGGGCGCACCCCCCTACCTCGTGGGCCCCCTGGAGACTTTCCGACGCCAACTCCAACTCTATATATTTGCTTTCGGGGAGAGAAAAATAGAGGAGAAGAAATCATCGTGTTTTATGATACGGAGCCGCCGCCAAGCCCTAAAACCTCTTGGGAGGGCTGATCTGGAGTCCGTTTGGGGCTCCGGAGAGGGGGATCCGTCGCCGTCATCATCATCAACCATCCTCCATCACCAATTTCATGATGCTCACCGCCGTGCGTGAGTAATTCCATCGTAGGCTTGCTGGACGGTGATGGATTGGATGAGATTTATCATGTAATCGAGTCAGTTTTGTTAGGGTTTGATCCCTAGTATCCACTATGTTCTGAGATTGATGTTGCTATGACTTTGCTATGCTTAATGCTTGTCACTAGGGCCCGAGTGCCATGATTTCAGATCTGAACCTATTATGTTTTCATGAATATATGTGAGTTCTTGATCCTATCTTGCAAGTCTATAGTCACCTACTATGTGTTATGATCCGGCAACCCCGAAGTGACAATAATCGGGACCACTCCCGGTGATGACCATAGTTTGAGGAGTTCATGTATTCACTATGTGCTAATGCTTTGTTCCGGTTCTTTATTAAAAGGAGGCCTTAATATCCCTTAGTTTCCATTTGGACCCCGCTGCCACGGGAGGGTAGGACAAAAGATGTCATGCAAGTTCTTTTCCATAATCACGTATGACTATATTCGGAATACATGCCTACATTACATTGATGAATTGGAGCTAGTTCTGTGTCACCCTAGGTTATGACTGTTACATGACGAACCGCATCCGGCATAATTATCCATCACTGATCCGATGCCTACGAGCTTTCCATATACTGGTTTACGCTTATTTATTTTCCCGTTGCTATTATTACAATCACTACATAATACCAAAAATATTACTTTTGCTTCCTTTACTTTTGCTACCGTTACCACCACTATCATATTACTTTGCTACTAAACACTTTGCTGCAGATACTAAGTTTACAGGTGTGGTTGAATTGACAACTCAGCTGCTAATACTTGAGAATATTCTTTGGCTCCCCTAGTGGTATGATTCCAGAGCTCCTCATCAACTAGCATAATTTTTGGACAATATTATATATATAACAATATATATCCAAAGCAAATAATTACTGCATTAATTCCAAATGGCCAAAATAGATATTTATGAGCTCCTAAAAATATTGGTTTGATTTTTACCTATGCCCAATATTTTCAGAGAGAGACATGAACATTTTCTTGGACCCTTTTGGAGCAATTTTTATCTGGGTCATTTCCAGAAATGAATTTTGAGGGTTTCACAAATCCCCATTTCAAATTTAAATAAAATTTAAATATGATGCACACATGACTAGCTAGTCTAGGTCATACCAGAACTAGGGATGTGACAACTCGCCCCCACTTGAAAGAATCTCGTCCCGAGATTCAGGGGTCGATGGAAAGAAGATGGGGTACTCCAGTCGAAGACGATCTTCTTGCTCCCAAGTAGCTTCTCTCTCAGAATGATGAGACCACTGAACCTTGAGAAACTTGATGTTCTAACATCGGGTAACACGCTCTGCTTGATCAAGAATGTGAACCGGATACTCTCGATATGTGAGGTTATCTTGGAGATCAAGCGTTTCGTGGTCCACTCCGCGGATGGGATCCGAGGAGCAACGCCTGAGTTGAGATACATGGAAGACATCATGTACTCGAGAAAGATGTGGGGGTAGTTCCAACTGGTAGGCAACCTCTCCTCGTTTACCGAGAATGAGAAAGGGACCAATATAATGAGGAGCCAACTTTCCCTTGATACCGAAACGATGGGTACCCTTCAAAGGAGTAACCCGAAGGTAAGCCTTATCGCCAACTTCATAAGCCACTTCCTTATGACGACGGTCATACTGGCTCTTTTGACGAGATTGGGCAGTTTTCAAATTCTCATGAATAATGCGAACTTGCTCTTCTGCTTCCTGAATCATATCCGGTCCAAAGAATTGTCTTTCCCTGGTTTCTGACCAGTTCAAAGGTGTTCGACATCTTCGTCCATAGAGAATCTCGAAAGGAGCTTCCTTGAGACTGGATTGGTAGCTATTGTTATAAGCAAACTCGACATAAGGAAGACACTTCTCCCAATCCATACCGAATGAGATAATGCAAGCTCTGAGCATGTCTTCGAGAATTTGGTTGACCCTTTCCACCTGACCACTCGACTGAGGGTGGAAAGCGGTACTGAAAGAAAGATGGGTGCCCATGGCAGTTTGGAAACTCTCCCAGAAATGAGAAGTGAAAAGACTACCATGGTCTAAATTGATCTATAGTGGGACACCATGAAGTGACACTATTTGAGAAATATATAAGTCAGCGAGCTGACTAGCAGTGATACTCTCTCAAACAGGTAGGAAGTGAGCCACTTTGGAAAGACGATCAACAACTACGAAGATAGTGTTATTCCCTTTCTTGGTCCTGGGAAAGCCAGTGATGAAGTCCATACCAACTTTATCCCATTTCCACTCAGGAATAGCTAAAGGCTGAAGGGTGCCATCAGGCCTTTGATGCTCTGCCCTAACGCGACGACAAACATCACAGTTAGCAATGAACTCAAGGATTTCTCTCTTCATCCTAGTCCACCAGAACCTCTGGCGTAGGTCCTGATACATCTTAGTACTACCGGGATGAATCGTGAGAGGAGATTCATGCGCCTCCTTAAGGATCATTTGCCTAAGATGTTGCTTCTTGGGAGCCATCAGACAGTTCTCGAAGAGAACAACACCTCGATTATCTATAGAGAAACTACCAGCAATACCCTTGGCAATGTTTCTCTTGATCCGGGTAATCCCCGTATCATGCTTCTGGGCTTCTATGATATGATCCACAAGAGTAGGCTTCGCCACCAAGGTAGAAAGGAATCCTTGAGGAGCAATGTGAAGGTTAAGCTTACAGAATTCCTCATGGAGAAGTGGTTGGCCCTGCTGCAACATAAGATTGTTGCAATAGGACTTACGACTTAGCGCATCAGCCATGACATTGCCCTTGCCTGGGCTGTAGGTAATCCCTAAGTTGTAATCTGAGATCAACTCCAACCAACATCTTTGCCTAAGGTTCAAATCTGGTTGGGTGAAGATATACTTGAGACTCTGGTGATCGGTGTAAATCTCGCAACGTTTACCAAGAAGGTAATGTCGCCATGTCTTAAGTGCATGGACTACAGCTGCGAGCTCTAGATCACGTGTAGGATAATTCTCCTCGTGTGGATGCAACTGTCGAGATGCATAGGCAATCACATGACGATCCTGCATAAGAATGCAACCTAGTCCCTGTTGTGAGGCATCACTAGATAACAAAGTCCTTAGTGAGATCCGGTGGCACAAGTATGGGAGCAGAAGTCAGGCGTCTTTTTAGTTCCTGAAAACTGTACTCACACTGTGGGGACCACTCAAACTTTTTATCTTTCTTGAGAAGTTTCGTGAGGGGTTTGGCCACTTTGGAGAAATTCTCAACAAAGCGGCGACAATAACTGGGTAGACCAAGAAAACTCCTAACTTGTTTAACTATTTCAGGTGGAGTCCAATCAAGAACGGCCTGAACTCTCTCGGGATTGACAGCAATGCCCTTACTAGAGATCACGTGGCCTAGGTAGGTCACTTCTGGCAACCAAAATTCGCACTTGGAGAACTTGGCATAAAGGCGGTGCTCTCTGAGTTTTTCTAGCACAAGTCTAAGATGTTTGGCATGCTCTTCCTTGTTCTTCGAGTAAATAAGAATATCATCGAGGTAAACCACGATGAACTTATCTAAGTACTCCATGAAGATCGAGTTCATCAAGCAGGAGAATGTAGCTGGAGCATTGGTTAGACCAAAGGACATGACGGTGTACTCGTACTGGCCATAACAAGTGACAAAAGCCATTTTAGGAATGTCCCCGTTTCTAATCTTGATTTGATGGTAGCCTAACCTTAAATCCATCTTGGAAAAAACTGAGGATCCAGCGAGCTGATCATACAGGTCATTGATCCTGGGGAGCGGATACTTGTTCTTTATCGTGAACAAATTAACGGGACGATAATCTACAACCATCCGGTCCGTATCATCCTTCTTCTTGACAAAGAGGACGGGGCAAGCCCAAGGAGAAGAACTAGGATGGATGAAACCCTTTTGCAAGGACTCATCAAGTTGTTTCTTAAGCTCAGCTAGTTCTAAGGGTGCCATCCTGTAAGGTCTCCTAGAAATTGGGGCGGTTCCTGGGATAAGATCTATGACAAACTCTACATCTCTGTCAGGTGGAATACCTGGCAGTTCCTCTGGAAAGACATCCGGAAAGTCACGGACTACCGGGATATCTTTAAGGTCTGGGAGAGGGCTGGTTTCGGTGTCAAAACCGGCGGATCTCGGGTAGGGGGTCCTGAACTGTGTGTCTAGGCGGATGGTAACAGGAGACAAGGGACACAATGTTTTTACCCAGGTTCGGGCCCTCTCGATGGAGGTAAAACCCTACTCCTGCTTGATTAATATTGATGATATGGGTAGTACAAGAGTAGATCTACCACGAGATCAAAGAGGCTAAACCCTAGAACCTAGCCTATGGTATGATTGTTGTTCGTCCTATGGACTAAAACCCTCCGGTTTATATAGACACCGGAGAGGGCTAGGGTTACACAGAGTCGGTTACAATGGGAGGAGATCTACATATCCGTATTACCAAGCTTGCCTTCCACGCCAAGGAAAGTCCCATCCGGACACGGGACGAAGTCTTCAATCTTGTATCTTCATAGTCCAAGAGTCCGGCCAAAGGTTATAGTCCGGATATCCGGACACCCCCTAATCCAGGACTCCCTCAGTAGCCCCCGAACCAGGCTTCAATGACGACGAGTCCGGCACGCAGATTGTCTTCGGCATTGCAAGGCGGGTTCTTCTCTAAATTCCGTGTACCTGTTGAATAGTGTTCGGCTTCTCATGAATATTGCGCTCCTTGGCTTCCACGCCCAATAATGGCCATCTTCCACGTGTCAAATGAATGCGAAAAGCCAGGGTGTTTTTACATTTACCCCCCTAGCTGCGCAAATGTGCTGCCTATTAAAGAGACGAGGATTTAGATCCAAATCACACCATCTTCCCTTAGCGAGCATTCATCGGAACGCGTCCGACAGAGATCCATTCCATCATGGCCGATCATCGCAGCTCCTCCTCTCGCCCTCCTAGCCCTCAGTCTGGAGATTGGGAGAGATGTTCCATCCTGCACAGCAAGTTTGTGATGCTTCAGACCAAGGGATTTTGTGACGCCCCAAGACCGGAGCTTCAGATGCCTTCCAGGGTTTCCGGGTTTCATTGTGTGTTTTGTTTGGTTCGTTGCATTCATCATTGCATCATGTGAATTGCGTCATGTCATCATGTCATAAATCTTTTGCATCTCAACTAAATAAATCGTATGCATCTTGGATCCATTTAAATCGAGGGAAGGATGACTTCTCTTTATAATATATCCTCCCGATATTTGTGGAGATATTATAAAATAATCCATTCTTATGGAACCACCTAAAACACACTTGCAAAATTCCCCCATGCCTTTGTTATCTCGCTTCTTGACCTCGAACCTTGTCCGTAAATTCTTTCGTCATTTTTTGGAGCTCCACCAAAAATCCGAATATTTTTGGACTCTTCATTACCTTGAACTTATTCAAACCATTTGAATTAAGTTCAAATGGATTTGAATTTAGATCTTTCAATTTTGGCCTTCTCTATTTTTCGCGGAACAAACACATTTTTTTGTGAGTCCAGGAAATTTATCCCCATGCCTAATCCTTTCTCCACCCTTCCTTTCTTTTTTTTCTTTCTTTCTTTCCTTTGCTGTTTTTTTCTGGGCTTTAGAAGAGAGGGAGGGAGAGAGAGCCTGCAGCACAGCTGGCCTCTAAGCCCGCAGCCCAGTTGCATAGAGGCTAAGGCCCAGCGCCGGTGCTAGTTAACCCTAGCGATCCCCACGCGCTCCCCTTCTCCTCTCGATCCCACTCCCCTCGTTCCCTTCCACCGCCATCACACATGCATCGCTCACTAGAGGAGGATCCCCGCAGCCCGATCCCCATCTCCCATCTCTCCCTCCTCTCGCTCTCCTCGCAACGCACCAGAGGAGGATCCCTGCGCCCGATCCCTACCCTTGCCTCGTCCCCGGTCGCTTGTCCCTACTCCTTCCACGACGCCTGCAACTGATGTTTCCTGCGTCGAGGAGCCACCGCACCAAGTCCCTGGAGCCGCCAGCAAAGGTCGCCCGTTCGCCCGTCGTCTTGCTTCGCTGGAGGAGAGGACCAGTGCCGCCCCCATTCCCTTCTCTCGCGCCAAGGCCTGCCATCGCCGCCGTTCGAGTTCCTCGTGGGATCCGGTGACCTCCGCCTCGAACACGCCGGCTCTGTCCCGTTCCGCGCATTGTTGTTGCTGCTGGCCATGAGCTCACCTCTGTGACTTCCCCTTCTGCTCCCTGCATCCGGCCTGGGACCGGCCCTTCCTTCCGCGTGCACCTCCAGCTGCTGCTGTTGTTGGAACGTCCCTGAGCATGAGCACTTTGCTTCGTCTTCTGCCTCCTGCCAAGTTCGGGTGGCCCCTGCTCGAGCCGCCAAGACGCATCCTGATGTCGCCGAAGACACGTGAACGTCTACATGATGACCGCCGAGTACCTCTTCGCGAGTACCACTACCATCGCGTGGATCCGCCAAGACCGTGGAGTAAACGAACAAGTACCCCTACGCACGAAGACGCCAAGACCGTTTCGGAATTCATCAAGTACCACTACGGCCGGAGACCTCGACACCCGACGCCCAAAACGATCATCGAACCGGAAATAACGCCAAGTACTAGGTCAACGAGAACCGCCACGTTTGTCTTCTGCCGTCTTCGAAATCGCCAAGTACCACGACGAACCGAGAACAACTACGGTCGACGTGCATTTTGCCAAGTACCACTACCGTCGTCGCAAGAACGGGACCGGAAACTCCGAAGACCCCAAGTACCACGACACCGATGACATGAACACCTACGGAAACTTGTGAGACTAAGAACATGAACGACTACCGTCGCCACGAGAACGACTACTTCCCACAACGAGCCGTGAACAACTACTTCCTCTTCCATCACCGAGAACCACTACCCCCACGAGGATCGTGAACGACTACACCGCTTGACCCGAACCGCTCCGATAACGCACGCTTCGAAGGACCCTGAGACAACCGCCCGTGAACGAATGGATGTGTGATGTATGAGATGCTCGTGTTTGCTCCGTGCTCGAATTGTTGGTGCACGTTGCCCCTCTTTTCCCTTGTCACCGTCATCGACTCATGGGACACCCAGTATCCGAGAGCGCCCCACCATCTTTTGCACGCATCCGCACACTTCTCCTTTGCATCGGTATCTCAACCGAGTTACCGGAACCGGAACGCTGCCGTGGCACCGTTTTTGTTATCATTGCTTTGACACCCCTTTCTTTTCCACCATGGTGACAAATGCTTCATAATGCTCTTGTCAACTTTTAATAAATTCCATAAACTTGCACATGTCATCCGCATCATGTTAACAACATCAAGAATGTTTAAAATTGTTGTTTGCATTAATTTGCTAAATGCATATGGGGATTTACCGAAATTGTTGTTTGTTGTTCCGGCCTCATTTAAACTTGCCTAGATATGTAGTTATCTTTTGCTTCACCCCTTGCCATGCTAACCAACATTTATTATTGTTGAGTACCTAACGAGATCGAACTAAGTAAGTCATGTGGTGTTTCATCAATATGCAACTTGTTGCATATTGAGCTCCACTTAACTTGTAGTTTTGTTTGTGCCCTTTGCCATGCCATGCTTCATTAAACCGGACATGCATCATACTTGATTGTGCATCATGCCATGTTTATGTGATGGTTGTTTACTATGTTGTTTGCTTCTTTCCGGTGTCGCTTCTTCGGGTTAGTTTCGTTACCGTCGCGTTTGTGAGGATTCGTTTGACTATGTTCGTTTGTCTTCTTGATGGACTCATTCTTCTTCCTTGCGAGATCTCAGGCAAGATGACCATACCCTCGAAATCACTTCTATCTTTGGTTGATGGATGCTCGCTCTTTTGCTATGCCTATGCTATGATACCTACCACTTGCTTATCATGCCTCCCATATTGTTAAGCCAAGCCTCTAACCCACCTTGTCCTAGCAAACCATTGTTTGGCTATGTTACCGCTTTCCTCAGCCCCTCTTATAGCGTTGTTAGTTGCAGGTGAAGATTGGAGTTTGTTCCTTGTTGGAACATGGATATTTTTGTTGGGATATCACAATATCTCTTATTTAATTAATGCATCTATATAGTTGGTAAAGGGTGGAAGGCTCGGCCTTATGCCTGGTGTTTTATTCCACTCTTGCCGCCATAGTTTCCGTCATATCGGTGTTATGTTCCCGGATTCTGCGTTCCTTACGCGGTTGGGTTATCATGGGAACCCCTTGATAGTTCGCCTTGAATAAAACTCCTCCAGCAATGCCCAACATTGGTTTTACCATTCGCCACCTAGCCTTTTCTTTCCCTTGGGTTCTGCAGACTCAAGGGTCATCTTTATTTTAACCCCCCCCCCCCCCGGGGGGGGGGGGGGCTAGTGCTCCTTTGAGTGTTGGTCCGAAATGGGCAGCCTACGGGGCCACCTTGGGGCAACTCGAGGGTTGGTTTTACTCATAGCTTGACCTATCTGAGTGTGCCCTAAGAACAAGATATGTGCAGCTCCTATCGGGATTTGTCGGCACATTCGGGCGGTGTTGCTGGACTTGTTTTACCATTGTCGAGGATGTCTTGTAACCGGGATTCCGAGCCTGATCGGGTCTTCCCGCTAGAAGGAATATCCTTCATTGACCGTGAGAGCTTGTGATGGGCTAAGTTGGGACACCCCTGCAGGGATTTGAACTTTCGAAAGTCGTGCCTGCGGTTATGGGCAGATGGGAATTTGTTAATGTCTGGTTGTAGAAAACCTAAAGTTTACCTTAATTAAAATACATCAACCGCGTGTGTAACCGTGATGGTCTCTTCTCGGCGGAGTCCGAGAAGTGAACACGGTGTTGGAGTAATGCTTGACGTAGGTTGTTCTAGGATCACTTCTTGATCATAGTTTCTCGACCGTGCTTTTGCCTTCTCTTCTCGCTCTCTTCTGCGAATATGTTAGCCACCATATATGCTAGTCGCTTGCTGCAGCTCCACCATCATACCTTTGCCTTACCTATAAGCTTAAATAGTCTTGATCGCGAGGGTGTGAGATTGCTGAGTCCCCGTGACTCACAGATACTTCCAAAACCAGTTTGCAGGTGCCGATGTTACCGAGCAGGTGATGCAACCAAGCTCAAGGAGGAGCTCGATGAAGATCTTGTCCTTTGTGTTGTTTCGTCCTACTTGATCAGTAGTGGAGCCCAGTCGGGACGATCGGGGATTTGTGTAACATTTGGGGTAGTCTTCTTTTATTTTGGTTCCGTAGTCGGACCTTGTGTGTATCTGGTTGATGTAATGCTTTATTCATGTATTGTGTGAATTGGCGATTGTAAGCCAACTATGTATCTTTTTCCCTTATGTACTACATGGGTTGTGTGAAGATTACCTCTCTTGCGACATTGCCTTCAATGCGGTTATGCCTCTAGGTCGTGCTCCGACACGTGAGAGATATAGCCGCATCGAGGGTGTTACAAGTTGGTATCAGAGCCTTCCCCGACCTTAGGAGCCCCCTGCTTGATCGAATCGCTGGCGTTATTGAGTCTAGAAATGTTTTGAGCCATTTAGGAATTATATATATCGGAGAGCTAGGACTTCTTTTACTCCTCAGTCCCTTCGTCGCTCTGGTGAGGCATCCTGACGTGGAGTTTTGACTCTTCTCTTCTCAAATTTCACTAAAAAAATTTAGGATCACGCGGGTATCTTGGAATCGTTCCGATGGTTTTGTGACGAGAACATTGTTCTTGGTGCCTCCTGATATTTAGGGGTTGTGGCAGTGTCCCGAGGAGTTGAGCTCCGAGGTGTTGTCGTCACAATTTTATCGTTGCAGTTCTGGAATACCTGAGTTTAGTTTCACCGACATTGAAAATCTCCTTTATGCAGTTGTTGGTGAGATAACCTCGACACCACCCAGTACTGGGGCGGGAGTTCGGGAGTATTGGCATAACTCGTATAACGGATGCTTTTCGAAGGTTGAGGTAAAGGATTTCCGAAGGTTTTTGGTTATGTGTTGAAGGATGGATACAGCTGGATGTAGGGTTTGCTAGTTTTGGGTGAGATATTATGCTTCCCCTGTATCCCCAACACCTGATTGCATAACCGGAAAATTTCGGGAGTTTATAAGTGGGAATTCAAGTAGCTCTTAGGATATCTTTCTGACAGATGTATGATATGAAATTGGGGTTCGACGTCTAGTGGTCCGCCTATCCACGGTTGGTTTTACAGTGGTCTCGTTGTGTCTTAAAGAGTCCTTGGCTATGCTGACTCGGGGACGCTTCGTATGCAATGTGCACTGCCTTGTACATGATGGTGTTGTACGATCGAGCCCGTGTAGGCCCCACCACGAAAACTTCGGACGAAATCTTTATCATATGTTTGTTCTGGCTTATTTTGCAAGCCAATCCTTTGTTTTTGTTTTCAGTTGTGGTATTCGAGTTGTTTCGAAGTCAAATGTTGATTCCATACCTTTCCTAAGAGGTGTTCTCATATTTCTATGGAAATACTAATCCTTCTTGTTCATTGAGATTGTCATGTCAATCCTTTTCAACCGGTGTGTTTCTCTTCAAGTGGATCCGATCTTTTCAACATCCACAAGATCCAGTTACAGTTCTTCTCAACGGTGTTTGCTTCATCATTCCAAGTTGTCTTTGTTTTCCCACCCTCCCACCCTTTTTCTTCAAGGACTTAGATTCCTTATTCAACTATCCATTTTATTGATGGGAACCCAATCCATTCTTTCAGTCAATGTTCTTATCCGGTGATTCTCATGAAGATGCTCTTCAAGTCCATCAATGTTCGTTCTCTTTCTTCTTCGGTGGATTCATGTCAAGCTGTGTTGATCATATCCTTTCCTCATTTCAAATGTCTTCTCTTGCCGGTGCACCTCTTAATCATCCATTTCTCGCTATTCAATTGTTCCGGAGTGCCAAAGATATCTCAGAAGATTCATGTTTTCCACTCTGCATTCGTTCAAGATCTTTCGAGAATGTTCTCTCATTCAAGCCACTTAGTTCAACCGGTGCAATCTCCTTTTCAAGTAATCTTTCAACGGTGTATTTTTCAGTGGGCCCTAACCCACAGGTCTTTTTCCAGGATCTTACCTCACTCTTCTTCTTTTCCCGGAGCTATCCTAAATTCTTTTCGAAGTTTGACGTAAGAATGTTTTGTCATCAGTCATACGTGTCTCTCCAAGATCTTTCAATTTTTTTTCATCGTTGGTTCAACCTTTCCAATTTTAATTCCGGAGTGCCTCAATAATTCATGGTGGTGTTTCTCGTCGTCATTCCTAGATTTTGAAGACCGAAGAAGATTTTTCTCTCAATCTTGCTCCATTCTCTTCAAGATTCATGATGCTAGCTTGCCGCCATCCTCTCATAGTTGTTTTTGGATTGTGAGAATTCTTTTCACCTATCCGGAGCAATTCAAGAGTCTTCTCAGTTTGTTATCCGGAGTCCATCAATTCAGATTTATTCATTCTCAGTTGTCAGTTATCATTCTCCAATCTTACCGGTGCATCGTTCAAGTGATCTCTAATCAGTTTGTGATCCCTTCGTTCTCATGTACCTAGATTGTCTCAAGTATCTTCGTTCATTTCATAATTCTTACCCGGTGATTCATCCTTTTTACTTCGTTTATTTTCAATTCTACCGGTGGTTCGTCGAAGACCTTCTCAAGTTTGAGCTATATCTCTCTTAATCCTTTCTACGGGAATAAGTTGTATGCAATCTGTTTGCTCGTCATCAATTTAATTGGTGAAGGATACGCATAATGTAAGTCTTATTCTTGTTTCATCCAAGTGATCAATTCCTTCCTTCGGAGTTTGCTCATGACGAATAGATTCTTGATCTCTTTGGTTAATCTTTCTTTTACGGAGCTCCAAGTTATTTCAATTATATCATTTCAAAGCTGCATCTAATCATTGCAAGGTTTCAATCTTATTCTTTTCATCCTTCACTTCCTTTTGATCATCCTTTTATTACCAGAGTTCTCACGAAGGCTCTACATGATGGTTCAGGAAGGATTTAATTCCTTCTCCAAGTGTTCATTGAGATTCTTTTCAGAGGAGCTCAAGCATTCTTCATCTTGCATTCCGGAGTGCAATTCATTCTATCTTATCTTTTGAGGTGGTGTTATGTCATTGTTGATAATTTCCCTTCGTGTTTCATGGATCAGAAGTTTTCCAAGAGTGACATATTTAAATCCATCATTTTCTCTTCGCTCAAGTCATCTTTTCTACCCATCAATTTCTTCGAGCATGAGCTCTTCTCAATCCATCAATCTCTTTGTTGGAGTTATCTTGGGTTATATTTCACCTAAAGCTCTTCCCTAAGGATCGTGCTATTTATGGTGCTCATAAATGACCCAAGTTTTTCATCTATCCTCCAGGTGATATAGTTTCTCCTCTCCTTGTTAATATCTATCCAATCTATCGTTTCCGTTAGTGGCAGTATTTCACCTCTTGGTCTTGAGATGTTTTCTACAAGTCCACTACAACCTTGTTCTTTTCGTTGTTGGTTTTCCAACAACTCCGTGAGACCCTTCTCCTATGGATGCCTTTTTCAAGCTCTTTTGGTGGCAGAAGTTGGCATTTTCTTCTCCATTCTTTTATTCCAATGATCCATCTTCTATTCTCTCTTCCAGAGGCGTTGTGATGTTGCTATTTTCTCGCATCATCTCGGATGGTGTTCTTTTCGTGCTTACCCATTTAACCGGAGTGTTGTGCCCCTTTGCTCAAGTCCTTTTCATCCTATCAAGTCTTGTATCTTTTTTCAACCGGAGTGTTATACGAATTTGTTCTTCCTTGTTCCTCTTTTTTAATGGAGTGTTCAACTTTGTTCATCTTTGTTGTATTCTGTCTTTCTATCAGTTTAACCTCTCAAGCTTCTTTGGTTTCACTCATTTGGTCTAAGAAGCAACTTAGTTTTACCTCTCGTCTTCCTCTTCCGTTTTCCCTCCGGTGCCATCCTAGATCTTGGGACGAGATCCTCTCATAGTGGTGGAGTGTTGTGACGCCCCAAGACCGGAGCTTCAGATGCCTTCCAGGGTTTCCGGGTTTCATTGTGTATTTTGTTTGGTTCGTTGCATTCATCATTGCATCATGTGAATTGCGTCATGTCATCATGTCATAAATCTTTTGCATCTCAACTAAATAAATCGTATGCATCTTGGATCCATTTAAATCGAGGGAAGGATGACTTCTCTTTATAATATATCCTCCCGATATTTGTGGAGCTATTATAAAATAATCCATTCTTATGGAACCACCTAAAACACACTTGCAAAATTCCCCCATGCCTTTGTTATCTCGCTTCTTGACCTCGAACCTTGTCCGTAAATTCTTTCGTCATTTTTCGGAGCTCCACCAAAAATCCGAATATTTTTGGACTCTTCATTACCTTGAACTTATTCAAACCATTTGAATTAAGTTCAAATGGATTTGAATTTAGATCTTTCAATTTTGGCCTTCTCTATTTTTCGCGGAACAAACACATTTTTTTGCGAGTCCAGGAAATTTATCCCCATGCCTAATCCTTTCTCCACCCTTCCTTTCTTTTTTTCTTTCTTTCTTTCCTTTGCTGTTTTTTTTCTGGGCTTTAGAAGAGAGGGAGGGAGAGAGAGCCTGCAGCACAGCCGGCCTCTAAGCCCGCAGCCCAGTTGCATAGAGGCTAAGGCCCAGCGCCGGTGCCAGTTAACCCTAGCGATCCCCACGCGCTCCCCTTCTCCTCTCGATCCCACTCCCCTCGTTCCCTTCCACTGCCGCCACACATGCATCGCTCACCAGAGGAGGATCCCCGCAGCCCGATCCCCATCTCCCATCTCTCCCTCCTCTCGCTCTCCTCGCAACGCACCAGAGGAGGATCCCTGCGCCCGATCCCTACCCTTGCCTCATCCCCGGTCGCCTGTCCGTACTCCTTCCATGACGCCTGCAACCGCTGTTTCCTGCGTCGAGGAGCCGCCGTGCCAAGTCCCTGGAGCCGCCAGCGAAGGTCGCCCGTTCGCCCGTCGTCTTGCATCGCTGGAGGAGAGGACCAGCGCCGCCCCCATTCCCTTCGCTCGCGCCAAGGCCCGCCATCGCCGCCGTTCGAGTTCCTCACAGGATCCGGCAACCTCCGCCTCGAAGATGCCAGCTCCGTCCCGTTCCGCGCATTGTTGTTGCTGCTGGCCATGAGCTCACCTCTATGACTTCCCCTGCTGCACCCTGCATCCGGCCTGGGACCGCCCTTCCTTCCGCGTGCACCTCCGACTGCTGCTGTTGTTGCAACGTCCCTGAGCATGAGCACTTTGCTTCGTCTTCTGCCTCCTGCCGAGTTCGGGTGGCCCCTGCTCGAGCCGCCAAGACGCATCCTGATATCGTCGAAGACACGTGAACGTCTACACGACGACTGCCGAGTACCTCTTCGTGAGTACCACTACCATCGCGTGGATCCGCCAAGACCGTGGAGTAAACGAACAAGTACCCCTACGCGCGAAGACGCCAAGACCGTTTCGGAATTCACCAAGTACCACTACGGTCGGAGACCTCGACGCCCGACGCCTAAAATGATCACCGAACCGGAAATAACGCCAAGTACTAGGTCAACGAGAACCGCCAAGTTTGTCTTCCGCCGTCTTCGAAATCGCCAAGTACCACGACGAACCGAGAACAACTACCGTTGACGTGCATTTTGCCAAGTACGACTACCGCCGTCGCAAGAATGGGGCCGGAAAGTGCGAAGACCCCAAGTACCACGACATCGATAACATGAACACCTATGGAAACTTGTGAGACTAAGACCGTGAACGACTACCGTCGCCACGAGAATGACTACTTCCCACAATGAACCGTGAACAACTACTTCCTCTTCCATCGCCGAGAACCACTGCCCCCATGAGGATCGTGAACGACTACACCGCTTGACCCGAACCGCTCCGATAACGCACGCTTCGAAGGTATACCCTGAGACAACCGCCCGTGAACGAATGGATGTGTGATGTATGAGATGCTCGTGTTTGCTCCGTGCTCGAATTGTTGGTGCACGTTGCCCCTCTTTTACCTTGTCACCATCATCGACTCATGGGACACCCAGTATCCGAGAGCGCCCCACCATCTTTTGCATGCATCCGCACACTTCTCCTTTGCATCGGTATCTCAACCGAGTTACCGGAACCGGAACGCTGCCGTGGCACCGTTTTTGTTATCGTTGCTTTGACACCCCTTTGTTTTCCACCATGGTGACAAATGCTTCATAATGCTCTTGTCAACTTTTAATAAATTGCATAAACTTGCACATGTCATCCGCATCATGTTAACAACATCAAGAATGTTTAAAATTGTTGTTTGCATTAATTTGCTAAATGCATATGGGGATTTACCGAAATTGTTGTTTGTTGTTCCGGCCTCATTTAAACTTGCCTAGATATGTAGTTATCTTTTGCTTCACCCCTTGCCATGCTAACCAACATTTATTATTGTTGAGTACCTAACGAGATCGAACTAAGTAAGTCATGTGGTGTTTCATCAATATGCAACTTGTTGCATATTGAGCTCCACTTAACTTGTAGTTTTGTTTGTGCCCTTTGCCATGCCATGCTTCATTAAACCGGACATGCATCATACTTGATTGTGCATCATGCCATGTTTATGTGATGGTTGTTTACTATGTTGTTTGCTTCTTTCCGGTGTCGCTTCTTCGGGTTAGTTCCGTTAATGTCGCGTTTGTGAGGATTTGTTTGACTATGTTCGTTTGTCTTCTTGATAGACTCATTCTTCTTCCTTGCGGGATCTCAGGCAAGATGACCATACCCTCGAAATCACTTCTATCTTTGCTTGTTGGATGCTCGCTCTTTTGCTATGCCTATGCTATGATACCTACCACTTTCTTATCATGCCTCCCATATTGTTAAGCCAAGCCTCTAACCCACCTTGTCCTAGCAAACCGTTGTTTGGCTATGTTGCCACTTTCCTCAGCCCCTCTTATAGCATTGTTAGTTGCAGGTGAAGATTGGAGTTTGTTCCTTGTTGGAACATGGATATTTTTGTTGGGATATCACAATATCTCTTATTTAATTAATGCATCTATATACTTGGTAAAGGGTGGAAGGCTCGGCCTTATGCCTGGTGTTTTATTCCACTCTTGCCGCCATAGTTTCCGTCATATCGGTGTTATGTTCCCGGATTTTGCGTTCCTTACGCGGTTGGGTTATCATGGGAACCCCTTGATAGTTCGCCTTGAATAAAACTCCTCCAGCAATGCCCAACATTGGTTTTACCATTCGCCACCTAGCCTTTTCTTTCCCTTGGGTTCTGCAGACTCAAGGGTCATCTTTATTTTAACCCCCCCCCGGGCTAGTGCTCCTTTGAGTGTTGGTCCGAAATGGGCAGCCTACGGGGCCACCTCGGGGCAACTCGAGGGTTGGTTTTACTCGTAGCTTGACCTATCTGAGTGTGCCCTGAGAACGAGATATGTGCAGCTCCTATCGGGATTTGTCGGCACATTCGGGCGGTGTTGCTGGACTTGTTTTACCATTGTCGAGGATGTCTTGTAACCGGGATTCCGAGCCTGATTGGGTCTTCCCGCTAGAAGGAATATCCTTCGTTGACCGTGAGAGCTTGTGATGGGCTAAGTTGGGACACCCCTGCAGGGATTTGAACTTTCGAAAGTCATGCCTGCGGTTATGGGCAGATGGGAATTTGTTAATGTCCGGTTGTAGAAAACCTAAAGTTTACCTTAATTAAAATACATCAACCGCGTGTGTAACCGTGATGGTCTCTTCTCGGCGGAGTCCGAGAAGTGAACACGGTGTTGGAGTAATGCTTGATGTAGGTTGTTCTAGGATCACTTCTTGATCATAGTTTCTCGACCGTGCTTTTGCCTTCTCTTCTCGCTCTCTTTTGCGAATATGTTAGCCACCATATATGCTAGTCGCTTGCTGCAACTCCACCATCATACCTTTGCCTTACCTATAAGCTTAAATAGTCTTGATCGCGAGGGTGTGAGATTGCTGAGTCCCCGTGACTCACAGATACTTCCAAAACAAGTTTGCAGGTGCCGATGTTACGGAGCAGGTGACGCGACCAAGCTCAAGGAGGAGCTCGATGAAGATCTTGTCCTTTGTGTTGTTTCGTCCTAGTTGATCAGTAGTGGAGCCCAGTCGGGACGATCAGGGATCTGTGTAACATTTGGGGTAGTCTTCTTTTATTTTGGTTCCATAGTCGGACCTTGTGTGTATCTGGTTGATGTAATGCTTTATTCATGTATTGTGTGAAGTGGCGATTGTATGCCAACTATGTATCTTTTTCCCTTATGTATTACATGGGTTGTGTGAAGATTACCTCTCTTGCAACATTGCCTTCAATGCGGTTATGCCTCTAGGTCGTGCTCTGGCACGTGGGAGATATAGCCGCATCGAGGGTGTTACAGATTTCTTCCCCCAGCATACATGGTCCCGGTTCGAGCCGGGCTCGCCACCTATATTGGTGGAGAGCAAGCGGAGAGCCTCCGCAATCCCTCCAAAGGAGAGCGGGTATGCCTTGTCCCTTATTTGGTAAGAGGGCTCAGATTTCCGATTCATCCGTTTCTCCAGGGGCTCCTGGAGTTCTACGGCCTCCAGTTGCACAACCTTACGCCTGCCTCCATATTGCATATTGCGGGCTTCGTAGCCCTTTGCGAGCTGTTTTTGGGCTGCGAGGCTCATTTCGCGTTGTGGAAGAAGCTGTTCTGCCTCGTGCCCCGTTCCCAGAAGGGGTCGGTATATCAAGTGGGCGGAGCCGAAGTGTGGTGCATCGCTGGGACCGGATACCTATCCGGAACCCCAAAGAAGATGTCCGAAGACTAGCCTTCCGAATGGTTTTATGTAGAAGATGTCCCCCTCCCATATCCTATTCAGATCGGCCTTCCTGAGTTTGTCAATGCTCCTTTGAAGAAGCGCCTGAGCTGGCGTCCACGGAGCCCCCAGGAGGAAGACGACAGGGACGTTCTTTACCTGATGAGCCGGATAAGGTCGCTAGCTCAATCCGGATTGACCATGATCGAAGTCATGGCCATATGCATTATGCGGGGGGTGCAGCCGCTTCAATATAGAGGCCACCCCATGTGGGATTTCAACGGGGCGGATGACGCCACCCGCTGCGGCCGTAAAGGGCCGGAATCGGTTGCTGCTCTAGTAAAGATCTTATCCACTTTGTACAAGGAAGAAGAGGAGGAATTCCTCCGCGTCAATCCACAGGGCGGATTTTCTATGTACAATCCTCCAAGCTGGGTAAGTTGATACTTTTCCTTGCCCATCTGTTCTGTATTCCCATAATTAAGTATTTCATCTTGCGATTTCAATGCAGGAGGTGCGTAAGGCCGTGAGGGAAATAAACAGCCCTCCTCCACAGCACGAGGATCCGGAACGGTCCCTCGACCCGGCCTCCCAAGAGGATCCGGACATATCCGTGGAGCTAATCGATGGGATATTTTACCAATCGAGCAACGACAATGCCTTGCTGGCCATTACGGCCGATTATCCTGGGTTACTTCCAGCCTCGCAGGTAACTGAGACCGAAGCCATAGCGCTTTGAAAAGGATCCATCCTCGCGTATTTTTGATTACCGTATACCAACCATGTTTTGCAGAGGAGGCCCTCAAGGCGGAATACCGAGCCTGCGGCGACTAGCCAACAAGGGGCCGCGAGGCCCAGCAGACTGAAAAGAAGTGTGGTCCGGATTCAGACGCTGGCGCAACGGTACGGTGCGCCATCTTATTCCAAGATATTATTCTCATAGGCATACTAACGCCCGTGCTCTCTTTAGGAAAAAGAGCGCTCGCCGGACTATATCCGGAGAGGTTGCCAATCGCGCCTCCACCAGCCAGGCTCCAAGGCTGGGTCTGGAAGCGGAGGCGAACACGAGGCACGCACCAGACGCTCCTCCGACAGAGGATGCGGACAGACTGTCTGCCACCAATTCCGAGGTGGAGAGTGCCATGAACCACAGGCGTCGCCGGACAGTTCTTCGTGACGCTTGTTTCTCCCAGGAGGCGTTGGAGGCCTTCAACTCGGGAGATGCGTACCTCCGTGCTGCTCAAAATGGTCTAACCAGAGCCACGGAGCAGTATGTAAAGGACATACAGGTGAGAAAATTTGGTGATTATATATACCAGTAGCCCCCGAGACTTGAAACAGTTAAAATAACTGATTTAAGGATCATTTGTTATGCAGGTTCTTACCGAAAAGAATACCCAACTGTCCCAGGAGCTAGAAGAGTGCAAAGCCCAACTTCAGGCCGCACTAGCCACGGCAGGGGAGCCCAAGGAGACCCCCTCTGGTACTATATACTTCAAATGATAAGTATCATGTAAAGTGCGGCGTGGGTGCAAATCTGACAATAACATTGCAGATGGCGCCGGAGTAGATCTGGATAAGCAACAACTCCTACGCCAGCTAAAGGCCGGCGAGAGCGTGCTTACAAAGGTGAGGTAGGAGAAGAATGATCTCCTAGATGCCAACACCCAGCTGGGCGTGGAACTAAAGGATGTTCGTGCCCAGCTATCGGACTCCATGAAGGAGAATCGGCGGCTTCGACGCGGCATTTTTAGTAAGTGCTTGAACGAACTTCGAAAAAGAGTTCGGCGAGGAAGTCGACTGACAGAGTTATGTCTGTAGGTATGTTAACAGGGCGTCCTGCAGAGGAAATGCCCGGTTTTACGGGTGACCTTCTTCCCGAGCTCTAACAACTGCACGAACGAGTTTGGCAGGTGATGCAAGGCGTTGCCCAGGCCTTGTGGCCATCCGTCTCCGTGCCCGAAGGGCTTGGAGATCTTGCGGAGAAGCTGAAGGGAGCGCGGCGGCGCTTCTGATTATGGAAGATATCGGCCTGCCGTCAAGGTGCCAGGGAAGCCTGGGCCATGGTGAAGACGCGGTACACGAAGGCTGACCCAAACCATATGGCTGAGGTCGGACCTGTGGGGCCCGATGGGAAGGAGATCCCTGTCAGCTTAGTATACGGCCAAGTAGGATTGGCCGCAAAGTATTCCCAACAGGACTGTAAACTAGACCGCCTATTGGATGGTATTGAAGAGGAATATAATCAGTCAAATTGACTATGTAATTTAAAGTGACATGTATAATGCCTTCTAGCCGGATTGTAGATCGTTTGTCATGGCGGACCTTTTTGCCTCAACCTCGGGACCCGACGGTCCGGAGTGTATCCGAATACCCTCTCGGTTATGTAAGAACCGGGGCATGCATGGAGATCAGGCGTAGGGGTCATTAGTGCTTGAACAGACAAGTGCCCAACTAGTTATGTTATATTACATGGTTAGTAACAAACATCTTCCAGGGAGAATAGTTCCGTTAGGGGTTCCTTTCCCTGGGAGGCATGCCCTAAAGTGCATGTCCAGACTGCGAGAAGAGACGCAGAGAGAAAAACATCTAGGGGCCCATAAGTAAAAAGTGTGAAATCATCTTTAGTTCACCGACCGAATATTCCCTTAAGAACGCTAGCTTTCGGCTTCACCCAGTCTGAGGTACACATCCGGCTGACCCGGCAGTAGCAATCGCAGAGGTGCTCCCCTTATGCCCTAGCCGAATTAACGGGAACGTAGGGCATAAATACAAGAGCCAGGCAACCCAGCTTGGCCAAAACTTAAGTCATATCGATGCATATAATGGTGAATAAAGGGTACATGTGGAAGTGTAACACATGTGTTGGGAATGAAGCCCGTATGAATAAGCTTCTGTAAAAGAAGCCCCCAGGTATAATGAGCGCGGATAGCACATCAGTTATGTGCGAACAAGGCACAAATGGGCCCTTAAAGGCTGTGAAAGAAAAGAAGGGGAGAAGGAGAGAAATATAGGATAGATAGCGTATAAAAAATGGACAGAGGAAGGAGACGAACACAGAGTCCGGCGCTAGGCGTAGAATCTTCGGAGTCGGGCTGCGTTCCATTGGTTCGGCTTGAGTCGATTATCTGATGCATCCCGCAGATGGTACGCTCCACCAGTCAGGACTTGGTCAATAATTAAGGGACCTTCCCACTTGGGCTTTAGTTTGTCCTGTTTCTTATCCGGCAGGCGTAGAACTAACTCGCCCACATTGTAAGTTTTGGCCCGTACTTCTCTGCTTTGGTATCTTCGAGCCTACTGTTGATAGAATGCGGAATGGGCTTTTGCCACGTCACGCTCCTCCTCCAAGGCATCCAGAGTGTCCTGCCGATCTAGCTCAGGTTCTCTTTCTTCGTACATGCGCATCTGAGGTGAGTCATGAATTATGTCGCAGGGCAGAACCACCTCTGCGCCGTATACCATGAAGAATGGTGTGTATCCGGTAGTGCGGTTCGGCGTGGTCCGCAGCCCCCAGAGTACGGAGTCGAGCTCCTCTACCCAATGCGTGTTAGATTCCTTGAGGGGCCGCACTAATCTGGGTTTGATGCCACTCATGATTAGACCATTTGCTCGCTCGACCTGACCGTTAGTTTGTGGGTGATAGACTGAAGCATAGTCGAGCTTGATGCCCATGTTTTTGCACCAGAGTTTTACCTCGTCGGCTGTAAAGTTCGTGCCGTTATCAGTGATGATGCTATGGGGGACGCTGTAACGGTGTACGACCCCGGATATGAAGCCTATCACCGGTCCGTACTCGGCCGTCTTAACAGGCTTGGCCTCTATCCATTTGGTGAACTTATCCACCATGACCAGTAAGTATTTTTGCTTGTGGGTTCCTCCTTTAAGGGGTCCAACCATGTCAAGCCCCCAGACCGCCAAGGGCCAGGTGATGGGTATAGTTTGGAGGGCGGTGGGTGGCATATGGCTTTGGTTAGCAAAGAGCTGGCAACCAACGCATCATTGGACTAAGTCCTGAGCGTCTGCCCGGGCCGTCGGCCAATAGAATCCTGTATGGAAGGCCTTGCTTACAAGGGCCCGGGCTGCGGCGTGGTGACCGCCGAGTCCGGCATGAATTTCAGCCAGAAGATTCCGCCCTTCCTCTTCGGAGATACACCTTTGAAGGACTCCGGTGGTGCTTTTCTTATAGAGCTCTCCCTCATGGACTTTATAGGCTTTAGATCGCCGTACTATGCAGCATGCCTCGTTTTGGTCCTCGGGGAGTTCCTGCCTAGTTAGGTAGGCTAGGAATGGTTCTGTCCACGGGGCGATGATGACCATTATTACGTGGGCTGAAGATGTTATTTCATTGGCAGAGCCTCCAATTATGTCAGAGTGTTCGGTGTCGGGCAGTGCGGCTAGGTCCGGGCTGTTGTTCCCGGGTTCCCCTTCCCATACTACGGATGGCTTGAACAGCCTCTCCAAGAAGATGTTGGGAGGGACAGCATCGCGTTTTGCACTGATGCGTGCCAGGACATCTGCTGCCTGATTGTTTTCCCGGGCTATATGGTGAAATTCGAGCCCCTCGAACCGAGCTGACATTTTTAGGACGGTGTTGCGATAAGTTGCCATTTTCGGATCCTTGGCATCAAAGTCTCCATTTATTTGGGATATCGCGAGGTTCGAATCCCCGCGCACCTCTAGGTGTTGAATGCCCATGGATACTGCCATTCGGAGACCATGTAGAAGGGCCTCATATTCGGCTGCGTTGTTGGAGTCCGTATACATTATCTGGAGTACGTATTGAACTGTATCTCCTGTTGGGGACGTCAAAACGACGCCATCCCCCAGGCCAGCCAACAATTTGGAGCCGTCGAAGTGCATGATCCAGCTGGAATATGTGTCGTACTCTTTAGGGAGTTTGGCTTCCGTCCATTTGGCGACGAAGTCGGCCAAAACCTGCGACTTAATGGCTCGCCATGGCTTGTAAGTTATGTCGAACGGGAGGAGCTCAATGGCCCATTTGGCAATCTGGCCCATCGCGTCGCGGTTGTTTATAATATCGTTAAGTGGTACTTCCGAGGCTACCATTATCGAACACTCTTGAAAGTAGTGTCGCAGCTTCCGGGATGCCATGAATACCGCGTACGCTATCTTTTGATAATGCGGGTACCGTGACTTGCATGGAGTAAGGACAGTGGACACATAGTAAACCGGCTTTTGAAGGGGGAATTTGTGCCCGTCCGTTTCTCGTTCGACGACGAGCACTGCGCTTACAACTTGATGAGTTGTCGCAATGTATAATAGCATTGGTTCGCCAATGTTTGGCGCGGCTAGAATTGGGTTTGTTGCCAATATGGCTTTTATTTCATCGAGTCCGGCCGTGGCGGCGTCCGTCCACTCGAAGTGTTCGGTGCGCCGGAGGAGGCGATAAAGGGGTAATGCCTTTTCTCCCAAGCGGGAGATAAAGCGGTTTAGAGCCGCCACGCATCTGGTCAATTTTTGTATTTGTTTGAGGTCCTTTGGGATATCCAATTGTGACAGAGCTCGGATCTTGGCTGGATTTGCTTCAATTCCTCTACCGGATACAATGAAGCCCAAGAGCTTTCCGGCTGGTACGCCGAAAACGCATTTTTCCGGGTTGAGCTTGATGTCGTATGTTCGGAGGTTATCGAATGTGAGCCTCAAGTTGTCTACTAGAGATTCGACATGCTTGGTTTTGACGACCACGTCATCTACGTATGCCTCCACTGTTTTGCCGATCTGGTTTGCCAGACATGTCTGAATCATGCGCTGATATGTTGCGCCGGCGTTTTTGAGCCCGAAGGGCATTGTGTTGAAGCAGAAGGGGCCGTATGGTGTGATGAATGCTGTTGTGGCTTGGTCCGGCTCTGCCATCTTAATTTGATGGTAGCCGGAGTATGCGTCGAGGAAACACAATGAATCGTGTCCTGCGGTAGTGTCGATAATTTGATCGATGCGGGGGAGGGGGAAGGGATCCTTTGGGAAAGCCTTGTTGAGGTCCTTAAAATTGACGCACAAGCGCCAGGATTTGTCCTTCTTTGGTACCATCACCAGGTTTGCTAGCCAGTCCGGATGTTTTATGTCTCTGATGAATCCGGCCTCCAATAGCTTGGCTAGTTCCTCTCCCATGGCTTGTCTCTTAGGTTCAGAGAAACGCCGAAGAGCCTGCTTGACTGGCTTGAATCCTTTTAGAATATTTAGGCTATGCTCGGCCAGCCTGCTTGGGATTCCTGGCATGTCTGAAGGGTGCCAGGCAAAAATGTCCTAGTTCTCGCGTAGGAACTCTCGTAGAGCGGCGTCTACATCAGGGTTTAATTGTGCCCCGATGGAAGCTGTTTTCGTAGGGTCCGTTGGATGGACTTGGAATTTGATTATTTCGTCCGCCGGTTTAAAGGAGGTGGACTTGGATCTTTTATCGAGTATCATGTCGTCCTTGTTCACCGTGGAGCGCAGCGCAGTCAGTTCCTCGGCCGCTAGGGCTTCGGACAGTGCCTCGAGGGCTAGTGCGGCTGTCTTATTTTCGGCGCGGAGTGCTATGTCCGGATCACTAGCGAGAGTGATGATTCCGTTGGGCCCGGGCATTTTGAGCTTCATGTACCCGTAATGGGGTATGGCTTGGAAGATTGTAAATGCCTCCCGCCCTAATAGAGCGTGGTATCCGCTACTGAACGGGGCCACTTGGAATGTGACCTCTTCGGACCTGTAATTGTCCGGCATGCCGAACACCACATCTAGTGTGATTTTTCCTGTACAGCGCGCTTCCCGACTGGGGATTATTCCTCTAAAGGTTGTGCTGCTTCGCTCAATGCGGTTCCAGTCTATTTCCATTTTTTGAAGGGTTTCCTCATAAATGAGGTTCAATCTGCTGCCGCCGTCCATGAGTACCTTGGTGAGTCGAAAGTCGTCCACTATTGGGCTGAGGACCAATGCGGCTGGTGCTCGGGCTATTCGGAATTTAGGTTCGTCACTGGCGTTAAAAGTAATAGCCGTGTCACTCCATGGGTTTATTGTTGCCACGTGGTAGATTTTGGCAAGGCTGCGGAGTGTTCGTTTTCGCATATTATTTGATGCGAAAGTCTCGAAGACTGTTAATACCGTACTGGTGTCCCTGGGCTGGTGCTCAGTGGCTTCTGGGTTTAGAAGATCTTCGCCACTTTTGGCCACCTGCCGGAGTATCCAACATGCTCTAAGGCTATGAGTTGGTGTGGCGCCCTCTGCACTGTGAATTTTACAGGGTCCATTGAGCCATCCCTCCAGTACGGTTCCATGCCCTGTAGAGGGTTTTTGCTTTTTGGTGTTTAACCCGGGTGTCTGGTGATAATGCACCCTTTTATTTCGGACTGGGTTTGTATTCAGGGCCAGATTGTCCCAAATTTTGATTTCGGTTTTCCAGGCGCTTTCCATCGCACAGTACTTTCGCACTGTGGACACCAAGTCGGTGAAGCGTGTAATTTCACGGCGACTTATGGCGTTGAGGATCCCCTTGTCCATGCAATTATTGCATAAGAATGAGATCGTGTCTTCCTCACGGCAGTCCTTTATCCTATTGATGACCAGGAGGAATCTAGCCCAGTAATGGTGTACTGTTTCTTCGGGCTCTTGACTAATTTGGGATAGATCGCTTATGTTTGGGTGGGTTGGTGGAATTGAATCTGAAACCTCACCCAATCTGAGACTCAGGGGCCAAGGAGTTTCCGAACTCGGAAGCTTGGATTCTTGGATGTTGTCCAATGAATCTAGCCCGCTGCCTGACTCTAGGTTCAGGGCTTCAGTGACGTCCTCCCCTCTGCGGGTATCCGGCTTGGAGGGATCGAGAATCCGGACATAGCTAGTCCTTAAGATAGATGAAGGGTCGCCGCATTGTTCCTCCACCACTGCAACGTGATGGGTGACCTGGGGAGAGTTAATCTTTCTCAGATCGGGTTTAGGCCCAATCTGATCATAGTCTGTAGCGACTCCCAGGGCGGCGATGCGATCCAAGAGCTCGTTTAGGGAAGAGAGCTCCATTGGATCTAACTGCTCGCCGAGTTTTGAGTTGACGTGAAGATTGCTTTTGATGATCCGAGAAGTCATCGTCGGCGCAGCGGCCGAACAGGCGGTCATAAGAAAACCACCTAGCCGGAGAGTTTGGCTAACAGCCAAAGCTCCCTTAGCAACAGTGTCGTCTTTAAAGATGGGATGAGGCATCCTTCCTGATGGCGACGGCACAGAGGAACTCTCAATGAAAGCACCAATGTCAGTGTCAAAACCGGCGGATCTCGGGTAGGGGGTCCCGAACTGTGTGTCTAGGCGGATGGTAACAGGAGACAAGGGACACAATGTTTTTACCCAGGTTCGAGCCCTCTCGATGGAGGTAAAACCCTACTCTTGCTTGATTAATATTGATGATATGGGTAGTACAAGAGTAGATCTACCACGAGATCAGATAGGCTAAACCCTAGAAGCTAGCCTATGGTATGATTGTTGTTCGTCCTATGGACTAAAACCCTCCGGTTTATATAGACACCGGAGAGGGCTAGGGTTACACAGAGTCGGTTACAATGGGAGGAGATCTACATATCTGTATTGCCAAGCTTGCCTTCCACGCCAAGGAAAGTCCCATCCGGACACGAGACGAAGTCTTCAATCTTGTGTCTTCATAGTCGAAGAGTCCGGCCAAAGGTTATAGTCTGGCTATTTGGACACCCCCTAATCCAGGACTCCCTCAGCTGGCATTAAGAGAATAGAGTTGACACTTTGCAACTCTAGTGGAGACAGTGACTATCTTGCCAGATGGATGTGTAAGTTGAACAGACCTGGTGTAACAATCAATCTTGGCATAATGAGCTTTCATCCAGTCCATACCCAAGATGATGTTAATATCTGTAGACTTGAGGGCTATAAGTGATGCAAGGAATACAAGTCCGTCAACAAGGATTTCATTACCATGGCTTACGCTAGAAGTTTGCCATTTGGATCCAGGGGTTTGAATTACTAGTGGAGAGGGCATATCACAAAAGGATATGTTGTGCAAGCTGGCATAGCCTTCAGAAATGAAGGAGTGAGATGCTTCGGTATCGAATAGAACCGAAGCTGGATGACAGTTGACAAGGAGTGTACCAATAACGACATCCGGATCATCATGAGCGTCTTTAGCTGAGACGTGATGCACACATCCACGTTCAGTGGGAGCTGACTTGACACTGATCATCTTGCGTGATGGCTTACCACGGCCAACAGACTTCTTAGGCGGGGGTGGAGCATAACGGGCCTGAGAGCAGTCACGTGCATAGTGTCCTAGCTCTCCGCATGTGAAGGAAGTCCATGTAGTTGGACGTGGACCCGCATTGACAAGCGGTCTACCAATAGGTCTGGGTGGAGCATACTGCTGAACTGGGTGAGGTGCCACACTACAAGATGGCCTCGGTGTATAACCGGATGGAAGAGCGGAGTTCGGAACCCAAATCCGGCGCTTCTGAGAACTAGAACCGGAGGAACAAACCAAATCACAGGTGTGCTTACGAGACTCCTCGTAAGTGAGTTGAGCTGTCTCTGCATTAATGGGCATGTTCACAAGAACCTGGAATGTATCACAGTGATGTAGGTGGAGATCATGACGCAACTTGGGGTTGAGACCCTTCTGGAACCTAGCTTGTTTCTTGGCATCCATGGACACTTCTTCCGTAGCATAGCGGGCAAGGTTCTCAAACTCTCTACTATAAGCATCAACAGCCATCTTACCCTGTGTGAAACTACAAAACTCTTCTCTCTTGTGGTCAATGAGAGCGTGAGGAATGTGATGCTCACGAAAAGCCTCAGTGAAATCTCTCCAGGTAGGTATCTGGCCGGCTGGTAGCATAGCCTCATAGTTCTGCCACCAAAGACTAGCAGGACCTTCCAGGTGATATGCAGCATAGGTGACCTTGTCACCTTCAGCTACGCTCGCGGAACGCAGCTTGTGTGTGATACTACGGAGCCAGTCATCTGCATCGAGTGGTTCAATGGAATGATGGAATGTAGGTGGTTTCAAACCAATGAAATCATATATGGTCGTTGACTCTTTGCACTGGGGTGCGGTGTTCTCCTCGATACGTGCTAACAAGCGGCTAGACTCATGCTTGTTCCTCTCCATCTCTAACATGAACTCTGCCAACGAAGACTGGTCGGGAGGATCCTCATCCCTACCATCTCCGTGGTTCCGACTACGAGCAACGAAACTTCGGTTAGCTAACGACATCCCGAGAAACGAAACCAAGGACGGAATCAGCATCAACTATAGGATGGAGAATGTAGCATAAGGAAATTTAGTACCTCTCAAACTCCTAGGACAATTCCGGCAGCATAACGGCAGTAAAATGCTCAAAATGAGACATTCTACAAAAGACGGGGTAGCACCATACTCAACATCATCACTCAAGGTTCTGAGATATTACTAAACAGGCTACACCGGAGGTACTCGAACTGGGATATGACTCTGATCAACCAATCCTAAGAGACTACGGAGTAGTAACATGTGATCCTGATAGAATGAAGAGGAAGCCTAGTTCCTTAACCCCGTAGGAAGATAGGATGACTCAGATCAGAAGGGCATGAGGTAAAAGGAGTAAAAAGAGCCTTACGTTCCCTTCCACAATCAATTCCCTTACATAACTAAAGAATTTCTAGACTCAACTTCGACCAGGTTGGCTTGGAAATCCTACAGGCAGTCAGGCTCTGATACCAAAGCTGTCGGGACCCCAATTCTAAGTCACACCGATTTAGCATGTAACACCTCATATCACTTTGCGGCCTCACGCACGGTATTCCCACGGATGTTGCCTTACCATGGCCCGGGACCGTTTGCGCCTTTTGGCTCACGTATATGATAGTGTCGCTAGCATCCATATGACAGAGAACCCGGGCCGACATGGCTAGTCGTGAACCCAAAGCGGCACTAACCTATGGGGACAGGCATACATGATTCACACCGAGCATGTCGGTCAGCAGCGTGTGAATCCGGGCTATAGCACTGGGCTAACAGGACTCCGGGAACACAGGCTGTAGCAGGCTAGGCAGGGCTCTAGATGTCACCGCGTGACATTTCCCTGAAGGGACAGACACAGGAACGAAGTGAAACACATGCCGGCCAGTCAAGTGTCCTGAGCAGTAGTGCTGGGCTAACAGGACTCCGGTGAACCGGGCTGTAGCGGACTACTATGGCTCATGGAAGCACTTAGACTACATTTCCCCATAAGAGAGGCTGCCAAGGCTAAACAACTAGATTGTCGGATCCCACACATACCAAGCATTTCAATCATACACACAATATGCTCGATATGTGTAAATACAACATGGCATCACAACATGGTATCCACTAAGTTGTCTATGAACCACGTAAGCATCCAAGAAGTCCATAACCGAGGACATGGCTATTCGAATAGATCATGATAACCCTGCAGGGGTGTACTTCTTCACACACGCTCTCGCCACTTACCGCCATGTACATGTCATGTATCTTGGCAACCTTCAAGCAGAAGCCTGGTGAGGGTGTCGGCCACGACCTGACTAACCACGCAAGACTATAGTCCAGGTTTATCGCCTATTCGGGTTCCATCCGCAAAGAGATCCGGCCGGGGTGTCGCTCACGGCCCCAAATGATGTGAGCAGGGTTCCCAAGCCCACCATCCGGGTGCCACTTGGTACACCGTGCCACCTGTGCCTAGTATGTCCCAAGCCCACCCTGTCGGGTGCCACTCGGTAGAAAAATAGCACTACCTACAAACACCAGAAACTAGTTGCAACTCCTGGACAGAGATCAAGTTGGTTAATAAGTCGAGAGGGGTCGAGTTACCGGAACCCAATGTGTGGTAGTAGCTAGTCATTGGACAACATACACCGAACTCAGTGCTTAAGGACGGTTCCAGTGAGACAACCCACCATGTACTCCTACATGGCCTCTCACCGCTAGCTTTACCAAATCGTGTTCACACACTTAACTCTCAGCATCAGAACATATCATAACACTCCAATCCATTCCCAATGAATCAGACCTGACACAACTCTAAGCAATAGCAGGCATGACATGGTAGGAACACAACATGGCTCAATCAACTCCTACACATGCTGGTGGGTTTCAACTATTTACTGTGGCAATGACAGGTCATGCAGATGAATGGGTTCAACTACCGCAGCATAAAGTAGCAGTTGAATCGTTGTTGTCCTAATGCAATAACAAAGAGCAAGAGCGAGACAGTGGGATTGTATCAGAATGAACAAGGGGGTTTTGCTTGCCTGGTAGATCAACAGGGGGGCATTGCTCCTTGGACAGGTACTCTGGAACACTCTCCGGAGCAGGACCTATCGAGAAGGAACGGTGTCGACAATCAAACAAAAGCATATGCAACAATATGATGCATGAATATGGCATGAATATGTGATGTGTTTTGAGCTAATGCATTTAGCATTCAACTTGGAAGAGGTCCATTTGAACCAAAGGTTCAAATGCAACTCTAATTTAAGTCTCTTAAAATGCCATAGATGTGTCTTCTCATATACAGCATGTATAAGTTGGTTTGTCATGCATGAAACTAGTACAGATGGATATATTGAATTTTTATGATAATTTTTCATATATAACTTATTTCAATCTGAGCTATGGTTGAATTTCTATGAAATTCTGAAGTTTATAACAATTTCTGGAATTTCCTGATTTGTTTTAAAACCAGAAAAGAATAATTGCATCAGCAGGTCAACGGCGTTGACCGGGTCAAACCTGACATGTGGGGTCCACACGTCAATGTCACAATTAACTAACAGGGTTAGTTTTATCTTAATTGGAGGATTAGGGCGTTGGGGCCCACTGTCAGTGTCACGGGTTTAGTTAACTGGTGATTAGCTTAGGCTAATCACCTGGCCGACGGGGTCCACCTGTCAGGTCGGCGAGGTCGTCGCCGGCGACCACGGGACACGGTGGTGTCCGTGTTACAGGCCACGAGGGTGGCGGCTAAGGGCACCGGGGCGTAGCCCGGGCTCTCCCGCACCCAGTGGGGCAGGTGGGAGGCGGCAGGGACGCCGGAGCTCGCCAGAGCGAGGCTCGCGGCGGCGGCTAGAGTTTGGCTCCGGTGGAACTATGGCTAGGGGCATCGGAACAGCAGGGGAGAAAGGGGGTTCGACGGAGGGGCTCACAGAGGATCCGGGGAGGCGTCAGGGAGCTCGGGGGGAGGTCCTGCAGGCGACGTGCGGCCGGTGGAGATCCGCGGCGGCCGACGGTGAAGAAGACGATGGAGGCGGCGATGCAGGTCATCCCAGCGCTCGGGGCCAGGGTGGGGCGAAGCAGCAGACGATGCCGGAGCTTGCAGACAAGGTGGGGATGCGAGGGGAAGGCGGTAGCTACGACGCCTACGAGCTACGGCGACGACATCGCTCGGTCGCGGGGAGAGGGAGAGATCCAGGGGAGGAGGGAGAGCGAGAGAGAGAGAGAGAGGTGCGGGGCGGCGCTGGGCGCTTCTGGCGAGGCCAGGTCGAAGAGGGGAGAGGGCAGACAAGCAGCTGTCGTGGTGCGCATGCGCGCGGCGTGCGGTGACCATGCGCCCTGTCCCTCTGGCGTGAGGAGGGGGACGACTAGCGCGGCCAGCTGGCTGGGCCGGCCTGCTGGGCCACACAGTGCCAGGCCGCAAGTGGCCTAGGTAAGTCCAGGTAAGGGTTTTCCCCTTTTTGTTTATTTTCTATTTTGCTGACATTTGTTCTGGTTTAGTAGAATACTAAATCATTTTATTTTCTTATGCCAATTTTTGTAGGAGCTAGTGGTATTATTCGAGAGCTCCTCATAAACTAGCATAATTTTTGGACAATATTATATATATATAACAATATATATCCAAAGCAAATAATTGCTGCATTAATTCCAAATGGCCAAAATAGATATTTATGAGCTCCTAAAAATATTGGTTTGATTTTTACCTCTGCACAATATTTTCAGAGAGAGACATGAACATTTTCTTGGACCCTTTTGGAGCAATTTTTATCTGGGTCATTTGCAGAAATGAATTTTGAGGGTTTCACAAATCCCCATTTCAAATTTAAATAAAATTTAAACATTATGCACACATGACTAGCTAGTCTAGGTCATACCAGAACTAGGGATGTGACATTATCTTTACACCAAAGTTGGTTGAAGCCCTCGAGGAAAATTGTTTGAAGACTTCCTGCACTTCACGTTTGTAAGTGACAATATGCACCCATGTGTAACGAGTGTAATCATCAACAATAACAAAGCCATATAGAGATGCTTCATTAGTGAATGCATAATAATGGTTAGGACCAAAGAGATCCATGTGAAGCAATTCAAATGGTCGAGTGGTAGTCATGATAGTCTTCGCGGGATGCCTGGCCTTGGTCATCTTTCCAGCTTCACAGGCTCCGCACAAAGTGATCCTTGAGGAATTTGACATTCTCAATGCCAATGACATGCTTCTTCTTCGCGAGCGTGTGCAAGTTCCTCATGCCAGCATGACCTAGTCGTCGATGCCATAGCCAGCCTTCTGAAGCTTTTGCAAGTAGACATATAGCTGGTTGTGGTCCTGTAGAGAAATCAACAATATACAGATCTCCTCTCCTAAAGCCTTCGAAGACTTTGGAATGTTCAACTTCCATGATCACAACACAACGATACTTGCCAAAGATAACAACCATATCAAGATCACAAAGCATTGAGACTGACATGAGGTTGAATCCTAAGGACTCGACAAGCATGACTTTGTCCATGTGTCGATCCTTTGAGATTGCACCCTTACCAAGACCCACTACCTTGCTTTTTCCTTTGTCAGCATAGGTGATATGCTTTAGATGCGATTGAGATAAGGGAGTGTCCACCAATAGATTCTTGTCACCAGTCATGTGATTTGTACATCCACTATCGAGGACCCACTCAGTGGCTTTAAGTTGATCATCCTGCAGATGAATTAGTGCAGCTTACGAACTCATATACTTCATCAGTGAAGAATATGACATCAAGTTCATCAGATCAATTTCATCAAGCAATGGAATAGATAAAACAGAATGAGGACGTGAGAAATGAAAATTCATTTCTTCATGATTAGCTTGCGTCCTTTCAAGCATATTCAGGTCTCCAACAAATTCTTCAGATGTTTAAGTTCGTTTGGAGACCCGACCCTGCATAAGAGATTAGTTCCTTTTCTTCACCACCCACATCTGAAGGGGTGGCAAAGAGTTCATCATTCTGCGAGCTCCATAAGAGAAAGGTGGCATCGAAGCCAGTCCACTTCGTTTCACATAAGAGGAGTTAGGGTAAGCACATGAATAAGCACGGAAATTCTTCGAGGACTTATGAACATAATGGTTAGAAGAATAATGCACATATTCATAGCCCTTAGTTTTTCCCTGCGAAACAGAGGTGTTAGCACGATGATGTTCATATGAGGACTTTGATCCTTTTGAGTAATTTGATCCACGTGAGGAATTTGGTCCATATGAGGACTTGGATCCATATGAAGAATTTGGTCCATATGAGAAATTTGATCTGGGGTTCCTATTCTGCACAGGTGGTGTCATGATGACATTCACCTGAAGACTTTCAAGGCACCTTTTGGGAACCCAGATTTTCTTCATAGGAGAACCGTTCCTGTAGTTAGTGCCAACATATCTAGCAAATACTTCACCATTCTGATTTTTGAACAGTTTATAGTTAGAGTCAAATGACTCATCAGAAGAATGAGGAGATTCACATGTAAAGCCAGATAAAGTAGATGGGTCTACTAGAGGTCCCTTTGCAGCAACCCATGAGGTTTTGGGGTACTGCTCAGGCTTCCAGTATGTTCCATCAGCATTGAGTTTCCTCTCAAAGGCAATACCCTCTTTCCTAGGGTTCCTATTGAGGATCTGCTTTTTAAGCACATCACAAAGAGCCTGATGCCCTTTGAGGCTTTTGTACATGCCTGTTATATACAATTCCTTCAGCCCTGCATTGTCAGTGATACTAGCAATATCCTCAGATGAGGAATTAGTGATAGCAAAGACAGGTGAAGAATTTGTAGCAGTCGAAGCATTTGAACATTTAGGTGAAGAATTAGCAGATTCAAGTTCAATGCACTTCAAACATGGAGGAATGAATTCTTCCTGAGCAACGCTGATTTGTTGAGCAAGTAATGAATCACGCTCCTTCTGAAGATCTTCATAACTCTCCCTTAACTTTTCAAGATCTTGCTTTCTTTGAAGAAATTCATAAGAAAGCTTCTCATGATCAGATAAGAGAGTGTTATGATGACTTTGAAGGTTGTCAAACTTAGACTAAAGTCTCTGAAGATTTTCAGTCAAGGTTTTAGTGCGATCCATTTCTTCACCCAACATATCATCACTTTTGTCTAGCATGTTTTGAACCTTTTCAAAAGCCTTTTGTTGTTTCACAGCAATCTTAGCAAGTTTAGAGTAGCTAGGCTTGAGATTTTCATAAGATTCATCCTCACTTGATTCAGAGGAGGGATATTTGAGTACCTTGGCACCCTTTGCCATGGAGCACTAGGTGGGAGCATAGTAATCATTGCCTTCGTCAGCATTGTTGGTGAAGCCATTTTCTTCGGAGTTGAAGATCGACTTGCTGACGAACGCAGTAGCGAGGGCTAGGCTCGCCACACCATATTCTGACTCCTCAGATGCCTCCTCTTCCTCATGTTCCTCAAATTCAGCTTCAGAGTCCATTTCCTTGCCAATGAATGCCCAAACTTAGAACTGCTCTTCTTGTTAGATGAAGACTTCGAGGATTTTGATGATGAAGACTTTGAGGATTTCTTCTTCTTCTTCTTTGATTCATCAGAACTGTAATCCTTGTATTTCTTCTTCTTTGATTCCTTTTCCCACCGAGGACAATCTTGAATGTAGTGACCAGGTTTCTTGCATTTGTGGCATAGCCTCTTCTTTTAGTCACGGGATGAGGAATCGTCACTTCTTGAGGATTTTCCAAAGCGACCACGCCTTGAGAACTTCTGGAATTTCTTCACAAGCATTGCTAGCTCCTGGCTCAGTTCTTCAGGATCCCCAAGGCTACTACCAGAGTCTTCGCCTTCAGATTTAGACACTGCCTTGGCCTTCAGGGCGCGTGATCTGCCATAGCTCGGACCATAGAGATCTCTCTTCTCAGCAAGCTGGAAATCATGAGTGTTTAGCCTTTCGAGGATATCAGCGGGATCAAGTGACTTGTAGTCTCCACATTCTTGTATCATCAGTGCCAGAGTATCAAATGAGGAATCAAGCGATCTCAGCAATTTCTTCACCAGCTCATGGTCGGTGATGTCAGTGGCACCAAGTGCTTGAAGCTCATTTGAGATGTCAGTGAGGCGATCGAAGGTTTGCTGATCATTTTCATTGTCGAGTCTTTTGAAGCGGTTGAAGAGATTGCGAAGAACGTCAACTCGAGAGTCACGTTGTGTTGAGACTCCTTCATTGACTTTGGACAACCTATCCCAGATAAGCTTAGTTGTCTCCAAAGCACTCACTCTGCCATACTGCCCTTTGCTCAGATGGCCACATATGATGCTATTCGCTTGAGAGTCGAGTTACTTGAATCTCTTCACGTCAACAGTGTTGATGGTAGGAGTGATAGAGGGAACACCATTTTCCACAACATACCAGAGATCGTTATCAATTGTCTCAAGATGCATTCGCATCTTATTCTTCCAGTAGGGGTAGTCCGTCCAATTGAAGGTAGGACACCCAGCAGAGACCTTGATCATACCTGCGGTTGACATAACTAAAACTCCAGGCGGTTAAACTAAAATCACACAGAACAAGGGAGTACCTTGCTCTGATACCAATTGAAAGTGTGTTAAGTCGACTAGAGGGGGGGGGTGAATAGGCAACTTTTATGAATTCTTCACTGAGGAATTTCAGGGTGAGGAAATTCCTAAGAGAAGAACTACTTGTAGCGGAATAAGTACTCAAATACAAACATAACAGAACATAAGCATGGTCATCATGGTGAAATGAAAACACACACACACAGTACAGAAAGCATAAACATAGGATAAACAGGATGAAGACAAACTGAAGAAATTGAACTGAGGAAATTGAGAAAGTCTTCAGTCAAAGTCTTCAAACAGATATGAACAAACACTCAACATAATGAGAAAAAATGAAAGACTTGAGGAAATAGAACTAGTAGGCTTGGTGAACACAATTATTTGGTAGACCAGTTCCAACTATTGTGACCGTTGTACGTCTGGTTGGAGCGGCTAGGTATTTAAACCCGAGGACACACAGTGTCACGCCCAAGATGCGACCCTATCCTAAAGGAACTCGAAGGTCCCACCAAGGATAGAAGCGCATCTTGAAGATGCTTTTGCAAGGTGGATATCATTACATCAACATTACATAAATAGTGGGGATACAAAAGACATACAATGTCACATGAATACAACAATACATCATACATAAGATCAACATTCGACTATGGATGAAACATAAACAGAAACTCAAACAATATCCACCCTGCTAGCCCAGGATGCCGACCTGGAACCTATCCCCTGATTGAAGAAGCAGAAGAAGAACTCCAAAACAAGTAAACATCGCTCTCGCGTCATGATCATCGCATAACCTGTACCTGCAACTGTTGTTGTAGTAAACTGTGAGCCACGAGGACTCAGCAATCCCATTACCATGGGTATCAAGACTAGCAAAGCTTAATGGGTAAGGAAGGGGTAAAGTGGTGAGGTTGCAGCAGTGGCTAAGCAATGTATGGTGGCTAACTTACGCAAATAAGAGCGAGAAGAGAAGCAAAGCAAGCGGTCGTCAACTAGTAATGATCAAGAAGTGATCCTGAACTCCTACTTACGTCAAACATAACCTAGAAACTGTGTTCTCCTCTCGAACAACCCCGAAAAGAGACACTCATGGTCACGCACACGGTTGGTGTATTTTACAAGAGTTTACTTCAAGTTTACTACAACCGGACATTAACAAATTCCCATCTGCCACATAACCGCGGGCACGGCTTTCAAAAGTTCAAACCCTGCAGGGGTGTCCCAACTTAGCCCATGATAAGCTCTTGCGATCAACGAAGGATATTCCTTCTCCCGGGAAGACCCGATCAGTCTCGGAATCTCGGTTTACAAGACATTTCGGGAATGGTAAAACAAGACCAGCAAGACCTCCCGGCGTGTCGAAATCTTGATAGTAGCCACGTGTATCTCGCCTCAGGCCACGACCGGATGAGCAGTCCATACAACTAAAACCAGGCCTCGAGTTTCCCCGAGGAGGCGCTGCAAGGGGCTCTAGTTTGGACCAACACTTAGACAAGCATTGGCCCGGGGGGGCTAAAATAAAGATTACCCTCAGGATGCGTGACTCCCAAGGGAAAAAGGTAATAGGCAGAGGCAAATGTAAAACCAATGTTGGGCCTTGCTAGAAGAGTTTTATTCAAAGCGAACTGTCAAGGGGGTCCCATAAATCAGCCAACCGCGTTAGGGACGCAAAATCCGGGAACATAATACCGATATGACGGAAACTAGGGCGGCAAGAGTGGAACAAAACACCAGGCATAAGGTCAAGCCTTCCACCCTTTACCAAGTATATAGATGCATTAATAATATAAGAGATATTGTGATATCCCAACATAAACATAATCCAACATGGAGCAATCTTCATCTTCACCTGCAACTAGCAACGCTATAAGAGGGGTTGAGCAAATGCGGTAACATAGCCAAACAATGGTTTGCTAGGAAGGGTGACAAAGGTTAGAGGTTCATGGCAATTTGGGAGGCTTGATAAGCAAGTGGTAGGTAACGCAACAAAGCGGTAGAACGAAACAACTAGCATAGCAATGATAGTAGTGAGATCCAAGGTGACGGACATCTTGCCTGAAATCCCGCTAGGAAGAAGAACGAGTCCATGAAGAAGATGAACAGACGTAGTCGAACGAATCCTCACAACTCCGGAACGAAACCGAAGCTAACGAGAGAAGCAAACCGGAAAGAAGCAAACAACATGGTAAACAACCCTCACATAATCATGGCATGATGCACAATCAAGTATGATGCATGTCCGGTTTAAAGAGGCATGGCATGGCAAAGTGCAAGAAACAATACTACAAATTAAGTGGAGCTCAATATGCAACAAGTTGCATATTGACAAAACACCACATTGACATATTTAGTTTAATCTCGTTTAAGCTACCAAACAATATTAAATGTTGTTAAACATGGCAAGAGGTGAAGCATAAGTAAACTAACTATTTATGCAAGTTTAAATGAGGCCGGAAACAACAAACAACAATTCCGGAAAATCCTCATCTGCATATTTGAATTTGGTATTGTTCTGCCCTTAACCATATTTTATTGTTGTTAAACAGGAAAATAAAGTGCACCATGTTAAACTAGGCATTTTTCCACCCCATTTACATATAAAGTTTATTTAAAACCGAGCTACGGTTATTTAGTTATGAAATAAATCATTTTAGCATGGCATTTGAGCAAATTTAATAAAACAACATTTTAAACATTTCAAACATGGATGAAAGTGGCATAATGTGAAACTAGATGAAATTCTAAGCATTTTGCATATATAAATTATTTACATATGATGCACCCCTTGTGAGTTATTAATGCATGAACTCTAGGGGTTTTTCTGCAAAACTGCACTCTCTGGAAAAATACTAAAATCGCAGATCTAAAAAAAATAGGAACTGGGCCGAAACAGGGGGCGGCTGGGCGCTCACCATGGGCCTTGCCCTGGAACTATGGAGAGGAGGAGGTAGGCCGGGACGCTGGGCCTTGGGGAGGCGCTAGCCCACGCAGCAGGGCGACGGGTCAACGGCGCAGGCGAGCGGGACGAGCGGAAGGAGAGAAGCGGTCAACATGGCTGTGCGACTGCAGCCTCCTCCTCTCGAACAGAGGCAGGAGCGGGACTTGGCGGCGTCAGGCGACGGGGATCCGGTCGAGGACAACGTCGGCGGGGGCCGGCCGGAACAGGACTGGGACGACAGGATCTGACGGAGGGGCCGGATCTGGAGCGAATGGTGGCGGCTTGAGGCGCTGGTGCGGGCAGAGCTCAGCGAGGCCATGGCGTGGGGGTGCTCCTATCGACAGAGAAAGGGAGAACAGAGAGAGATGAGAGAGGGGAAACTCTGGGAGGAAACGGAAGAAAGAGGTGGCACGACGGGGCGGCGCGGGGCCTCACCGGAGAGGCGGCGACGACAAGGTGAAGCAAAGGTAAGCCGGCAGCTTGCCTTGGGACGACGGCTCCATGGGGGCGGGGACGAGGGCACCTCCTCGTGGCTTCTAGCTGACAGAAAGAGAGAGATATGCAAGGATATGAAAGAGGGAGAAACGGGAGGAGCACGGGAGGAGCACGGGAGGGAGAAGAAGGGGGGCGACGCTCATCTGGTTGGCTGCTGGGTGTGCCGGCGACGTGGCTGGCCGGACGGAGGTGGGGACGCGGGGCTCCTGGCGAGCACCTGCTCGGGAGAGGATCGAGGAAGCTTGCGAGGTTGGGGATGAGGTTGAGCGCGGGAGGTCGGCCCTGGGTTGCTGTGGGAGCTCCTGGACAGGGGCTCGATCAGCGCGAGCAGGGGGATCGAGTGAGGTAGGAGGAGAAGCAAAGAGCTTGGGCACTTCTCGGTTGGGAGGATTTGGATCAGGGAGGATCCCGAGGTGGATGCGGGAGAGAGTGGCGGCGGCTAGGAGGATCCCTAGAAATTAGGGATTTGGTCTCAGTTTAGACTAGTATATATAGCAGGTAGGTTAGGCTAGGGGCTATCTCGTCCCTCCGATCGTAATCGGACGGACGGAAAATTAGGCTAGGGAGAATCCAACAAAGAAACGAAGATACTTTCGGAATGTTTACGGATGATCCGGATCCATCGGTAATGACAGAGCGGGTCGGGTTTGGAGCAGTTTCGGACACGCACACGAGGGGTCAAGAGAGTTCAACGAGGACAAGGGCCTGACAAAATGACAACGGAGGCATAGAGAGAAAGGGAACTGCGAACGGCTACGAGTTTTTATGAAAACATGCAAATGCAATGCGCATGATGCTATGAGATGAGATGCATGACATGAACAAAATGCAAAACAAAAGACAAAACCCAACTACGAAGGAAATATCATATCGCATCTCTGGAAAAGGCAAGAGTTGGAGTTACGAATATGGAAAGTTGTATCCGGGGCGTTACAACACTCCACCACTACGAGAGGATCTCGTCCCGAGATCTAGGATGGCACCAGGGAGAAACAGAAGAGGAAGAGAAGAGGTAAAACTAAGTTGCCTCTTCGACAAATGAGTGAAACCAAAGAACCTTGAGAGTTTGAAAAGTTGAAAGAGAGAACACAACAGAGTTGAACACAATTGAGAGCACTGCGGTAGAGAATAGAAAGAAGGAACACCATGTGAACCTTGGAGGCTGCAAAGCTGTGAATGACAAGTACCAAGGACAAGAAGGAATTGGAACAACTCTAGTTGAAACGAGATAAACAAGGGACAAGGAAGAACAAATTCGGACAACACTCCGGTTGAAAAGAGATGCAAGACTTGATAAGATGAAAAGAACTTGAAGAGATGACACAACACTCTGGTTAAATGGATAAGCACGAAAAGAACATGATCCTCACAATTCGAGGGATGAGTGAAAAGAGCAACATCACAATGCCTCCGGAAGAAAGAATAGAAGATAGATCATTGGAATAACAGAATGGAGAAGAAAATGCCAACTTCTGCCACAAATGAGCTTGGAAAGCATCCTTCCAAGAAGGTTACAACGGGGTTGTTGGAAAACCCACAACGAATCGAATAAGCTTGTAGTGGGCTTATGGAAAACATCTCGAGACTATGAGGTGACAACCGGCCACTAATGGAAACCATTGATTTGATTGAGAGCACCAAAGAGATGAACAACTTCTTCACCGAGATGAGAAGGAGAAAATTGGATCATTGATAAGCACCACAAATAGCTACATTCCTTAGGGAAGACTGCAAGTGAGATATAACCCAATATAACTCCAACAAAAGATTGATTGGTTGAAAAGATCTCTTGAACGAACAGAAAATGATGGATTTAAATATGTCAGTCTTGAAAACTTGTGAATCATGAGACACGAAGGAAAATTATCAAGAATGGCATAATACCGCCGCAAAAGATAAGGTAGGAAGAATTGCACTTCAGATGCAAGATGAAGAATGCTTGAACTCCTCAAAACAAAACATGTGTTGGGCACCATGTTTATTTTAGAGTATAGCTTGGCGGGTCATAACTTCGAGAGAAAAACTTGAAGAACAATTGAAGAATGAAAGGAATCCTTGATGAACCACCATGTAGAGCCTCCAGTAAACAAAAGGATGAAAAGAATAGGATTCAAGCCTTGAAATGATTTAGATGGAGCTTCGCGATGATAATGCGGAAAACTTGGAACTCCGGAAAATAAAAGATGAACAACTTGGAATCAAGAGATTATTCATCAAGAACAATCTTCAAAAAGAAGAGATAAATCGACTTGATGAAAGAAGAATAAGAATTATGTTATGATCATCCTTCATCAATTAAATCGATGAGAGCAATGGATCGCATACAACTTATCCATGATGGAAATGATTAAAGGGAGATATAGCGCAACACTTGGGAAAATCTTCATGACACCGGTAGGATTTGGAAAGAACGAATGAGTTGATACGATAACCACAGAAAAGAAATCTTGAATGAACCACCGTCAGAAATGAAAAAGAACGAGGAAAATAGGATGAATCGCCGGGAGGAATTAGAAAAGCACGAAGATGCTTGAGAGAACTTGATACCGCGGAATGAAGAGGTCTCGAACTGATTACAGATTACTTGAACAAAGCACCGGAATAATAGTAAGACGGCCGAAGGGGCACGGATATAGAATAATTGGAGAACGAATTTGAAAACTTAGAACGAAGAAATATTCCGAAAAGATGACCTCCGGATGATCGAGAGGGAAAACAACTCCTGAAATACTCCGGATGGAAGAAAAGAATTTCTGACAAACGGGGTAATTTGCGAGGATAACAAGACGTAGAACCACGCGTCCTCGAGAGAACGGGCAAGATTTAGAGGAAAAACTCTTCTTCGGTCTTCAAGTGTTGAGAATGATGACGAGAAACACCACCAAAAATTGTTGAAATACTCCGGGAGAATGAAAAGCGAAGAGGTTGAGCCAACAATGAAAATGATTTGAAATCGATCTTGGAAAAGCATCTGACTGATGAAATTCATACTTACGTCATACTTCGAAAAGAATTTAAGAATAGCTCCGGAAAATCAGAAGAGTCAGGTAAGATCCTGGGAAAGACTTGTGGGTTAGGGCCCACTGAAAGAAACACCGTTGGAAAGGATTGTTTGAATGAGAAATGATGCACTGGAACGATTGAAAGATTTGAATGAGGTGACAACCTCGAAATAATTGAATGCAAAGATGAATGATAGGATGACGAGAGGAGGAACGAGCAAGGGGAAACACTTCGGTCGAGGGAAATAATATGATCGAACCGAGAAAATTGAGTTGAATCCACCGGAAAGAAAACAAGACAAGCATAGATGAACCAGACGAGAATTCACCGGTTGAGACAACTGAGGAAAGACTGAAGATACTCCGCACAAATGAAATTGATACTTGAATAGAGACTCAGACTCCGGGAATAAAAAGGGTGGGAGGGCCAGAAAACACAGGCAACTTGAACGGGGAATCGACGAGTAACTTGAAGAGAAAAAAGACCGATTGAAATAATTGAGGGAAAAAACAAAGGCTTCGCACGAGTAGGAAGGACACTCGATTACGTTCTCCTGTTTCGAGAAGAAAAAGGGTGGGCGGGTGGGAAAAACAAGGACAACTTCGGACAGGGAAACAACATCGATTGAAAAGAACTGAGGATTGATCTTGCAAAATATGAAGAGGATCGAATGACTCAAAGAGAAGTGCGCCGGATTGAAAAGAGGATGGACAACGAACGAAAACTAACCGCGTGATCCTATAGAAAAAATTGAACAAGAAGAGAAGTAGTTCCAAAACACCTACGTCAAGATTTCTCACCAGAGTGACGAAGGGGCAGAGGAGTAAAAAGAATTCCTACTCTCCGATATAACTAGACTCCGAAAAAGTTTTCTTCTAGACTCGACATCGGCCAAAACTACACGATCAATCAAGGGGGCTCCTAGGGTCGGTCGAGGCTTTGATACCAACTTGTCACGCCCAAGATGTGACCCTATCCTAAAGGAACTCGAAGGTCCCACCAAGGATAGAAGCGCATCTTGAAGACGCTTTTGCAAGGTGGATATCATTACATCAACATTACATAATAGTGGGGATACAAAATACATACAATGTCACATGAATACAACAATACATCATACATAAGATCAACATTCGACTACGGATGAAACATAAACAGAAACTCAAACAATATCCACCCTACTAGCCCAGGCTGCCGACCTGGAACCTATCCCCTGATCGAAGAAGCAGAAGAAGAACTCCAAAACAAGTAAACATCGCTCTCGCGTCATGATCATCGCATAACCTGTACCTGCAACTGTTGTTGTAGTAAACTGTGAGCCACGAGGACTCAACAATCCCATTACCATGGGTATCAAGACTAGCAAAGCTTAATGGGTAAGTAAGGGGTAAAGTGGTGAGGTTGCAGCAGCGGCTAAGCAATGTATGGTGGCTAACCTACGCAAATAAGAGCGAGAAGAGAAGCAAAGCAAGCGGTCGTCAACTAGTAATGATCAAGAAGTGATCCTGAACTCCTACTTACGTCAAACATAACCCAGAAACCGTGTTCTCCTCTCGAACAACCCCGAAAAGAGACACTCACGGTCACACACACGGTTGGTGTATTTTACAAGAGTTTACTTCAAGTTTACTACAACCGGACATTAACAAATTCCCATCTGCCACATAACCGCGGGCACGGCTTTCGAAAGTTCAAACCCTGCAGGGGTGTCCCAACTTAGCCCATGATAAGCTCTCGCGATCAACGAAGGATATTCCTTCTCCCGGGAAGACCCAATCAGTCTCGGAATCTCGGTTTACAAGACATTTCGGGAATGGTAAAACAAGACCAGCAAGACCTCCCGGCGTGCCGAAATCCTGATAGTAGTCGCGCGTATCTCGTCTCAGGCCACGACCGGATGAGCAGTCCGTACAACTAAAAGCAGGCCTCGAGTTTCCCCGAGGAGGCGCTGCAAGGGGCTCTAGTTTGGATCAATACTTAGACAAGCATTCGCCCGGGGGGGCTAAAATAAAGATGACCCTCGGGATGCGCGACTCCCAAGGGAAAAAGGTAATAGGCTGAGGCAAATGTAAAACCAATGTTGGGCCTTGCTAGAAGAGTTTTATTCAAAGCGAACTGTCAAGGGGGTCCCATAAATCAGCCAACCGCGTTAGGGACGCAAAATCCGGGAACATAATACCGATATGACGGAAACTAGGGTGGCAAGAATGGAACAAAACACCAGGCATAAGGCCGAGCCTTCCACCCTTTACCAAGTATATAGATGCATTAATAATATAAGAGATATTGTGATATCCCAACATAAACATAATCCAACATGGAGCAATCTTCATCTTCACCTGCAAATAGCAACGCTATAAGAGGGGCTGAGCAAATGCGGTAACATAGCCTAACAACGGTTTGCTAGGAAGGGTGACAAAGGTTAGAGGTTCATGGCAATTTGGGAGGCTTGATAAGCAAGTGGTGGGTAACGCAACAAAGCGGTAGAACGAAGCAACTAGCATAGCAATGATAGTAGTGAGATCCAAGGTGACGGTCATCTTGCCTAAAATCCCGCTAGGAAGAAGAACGAGTCCATGAAGAGGATGAACGGACGTAGTCGAACGAATCCTCACAACTCCGGAACGAAACCGAAGCTAACAAGAGAAGCAAACCGAAAAGAAGCAAACAACATGGTAAACAACCCTCACATAATCATGGCATGATGCACAATCAAGTATGATGCATGTCTGGTTTAAAGAGGCATGGCATGGCAAAGTGCAAGAAACAATACTACAAATTAAGTGGAGCTCAATATGCAACAAGTTGCATATTGACAAAACACCACATTGACATATTTAGGTTAATCTCGTTTAAGCTACCAAACAATATTAAATGTTGTTAAACATGGCAAGAGGTGAAGCATAAGTAAACTAACTATTTATGCAAGTTTAAATGAGGCCGGAAACAACAAACAACAATTCCGGAAAATCCTCATGTGCATATTTGAATTTGGTACTGTTCTGCCCTAAACCATATTTTATTGTTGTTAAACAGGAAAATAAAGTGCACCATGTTAAACTAGGCATTTTTCCACCCCATTTACATATAAAGTTTATTTAAAACCGAGCTACGGTTATTTAGTTATGAAATAAATCATTTTAGCATGGCATTTGAGCAAATTTAATCAAACATCATTTTAAACATTTCAAACATGGATGAAAGTGGCATAATGTGAAACTAGATGAAATTCTAAGCATTTTACATATATAAATTATTTACATATGATGCACCACTTGTGAGTTATTAATGCATGAACTCTAGGGGTTTTTCTGCAAAACTGCACTCTCTGGAAAAATACTAAAATCGTAGATCTAAAAAAAACAGGAACTGGGCCGAAACAGGGGGCGGCTGGGTGCTCACCATGGGCCTTGGCCCAAAACTATGGAGAGGAGGAGGCAGGCCGGGACGCTGGGCCTTGGGGAGGCGCTGGCCCACGCAGCAGGGCGACGGGTCAACGGCGCGGGTGAGCGGAAGGAGAGAAGCGGTCAACGCGGTTGTGCGAATGCAGCCTCCTCCTCTCGAGCAGAGGCAGGAGCGGGACTTGGCAGCGTCAGGCGACGAGGATCCGGTCGAGGACGACGTCGGCGAGGGCCGACCGGAACAGGACTGGGACGACGGGATCTGACGGAGGGGCCGGATCTGGAGCGAACGGTGGCGGCTTGAGGCGCTGGTGCGGGCAGAGCTCAGCGAGGCCATGACGCGGGGGTGCTCCTATCGACAGAGAAAGGGAGAACAGAGAGAGATGAGAGAGGGGAAACGCAGGGAGGAAACGGAAGAAAGAGGTGGCACGACGGGGCGGCGCGAGGCCTCACCAGAGAGGCGACGACGACAAGGCGAAGCAGAGGCAAGCCGGCAGCTTGCCTTGGGACGACGGCTCCATGGGGACGGGGACGAGGGCACCTCCTCGTGGCTTCCAGCTGACAGAAAGAGAGAGATATGCAAGGATATGAGATAGGGAGAAACGGGAGGAGCACGGGAAGGAGAAGAAGGGGGGCGACGCTCATCTGGTTGGCTACTGGGTGTGCCAGCGACGTGGCTGGCCAGACGGAGGCGGGGACACGGGGCTCCTGGCGAGCACCTGCTCGGGAGAGGATCGAGGAAGCTTGCGAGGTTGGGGATGAGGTCGAGCACGGGAGGCCGACGCTAGGTTGCTGTGGGAGCTCCTGGACAGGGGCTCGATCGGCGCGAGCAGGGGGATCGAGTGAGGTAGGAGGAGAAGCGAAGAGCTTGGGCACTTCTCGGTTGGGAGGATTTGGATCAGGGAGGATCCTGAGGTGGATGCGGGAGAGAGTGGCGACGGCTAGGAGGATCCCTAGAAATTAGGGATTTGGTCTCGGTTTAGACTAGTATATATAGCGGGTAGGTTAGGCTAGGGGCTATCTCGTCCCTCCGATCGTAATCGGACGGGCGGAAAAATAGGCTAGGGAGAATCCAACAAAGAAACGAAGATACTTTCGGGATGTTTAGGGATGATTCGGATCCATCGGTAACGACAGAGCGGGTCGGGTTCGGAGCAGTTTCGGACACGCACACGAGGGGTCAAGAGAGGTCAACAAGGACAAGGTCCTGACAAAATGACAACGGAGGCAAAGAGAGAAAGGGCAACTGCAAACGGTACGAGTTTTTATGAAAACATGCAAATGCAATGCGCATGATGCTATGAGATGAGATGCATGACATGAACAAAATGCAGAACAAAAGACAAAACCCAACCACGAAGGAAATATCATATCGCATCTCCGGAAAAGGCAAGAGTTGGAGTTACGAATATGGAAAGTTGTATCCGGGGCGTTACACACAGTCCCAGACACACAGTCCTCACCGTATTCTCCTTGAGCTAAGGTCACACAGACCTTGCCCAATCACTCGTGATAAGTCTTCAGGTGACTTCCAAACCTTCACAAACTCGGTCACTCGGCGATCCACAATTTCCTCTTGGATGCTCTAGACCATGACGCCTAACCGTCTGGAAGATGCACAGTCTTCAAAGGCAACAAGCGTCGAATCCACGCAGGATCAATCTCTTCAGTGATGCTCAATCACTTTGGGTTTGTAGGTGTTTGGGTTTGGGTTTTCCTCACTTGATGATTTTCGCTCAAAGTCCTCGGAGGATGGGATGCTCTCAAATGACAAGTGTCAGTTTCTCTCGGAGCAGCCAACCAGCTAGTGGTTGTAGGGCGACTATTTATAGCCTAGGGAGCAGCCTGACATGATAAGACATAAATGTCGTTCAATGATATGACCGTTAGGTGGGAAGATATTTTGGGACAGCTGGCACGTAGCACAGCAACAGTCGAAAATTTGACTATCAAATTCCTCAGGGATATCATGTTCCTCACTTGTAGGCAATCCGCACTTGCGAATTCCTAACTCCTCAGTCAGAACAAATTCCTCAGAGACCAGAAGAACTTCGTCTCTGTCACTGAAGAAATTGACTAAGCTGCATGAGATTTCCAATGGCTTCACTCGAAGGGATTGGTAGGTGTAGGATTTTGAGATGAGCATCACTTGGAAATTTTTCCTTAGTATTTCCTCGACCCCCTTTAACAGTACGGTGTTTCCTATGACTCAAGAAAAAGAAAATGAAACTATGGAAACAAAAGTCTTCACGAATCATGTTCCTCGTACGAATATCAAGTCTTTATGGTCACACCAATTTCTTCACTTTCAAAGTTTTCAGAAATCCAAAGTCTTCAGTCGAAGACATTCATTTTTAGGGGTCGAATTTCTCTGTAAATATCAAACTCCTTATAGACTTATAGACCTGTGTACACTCACAAACACATTAGTTCCTTAACCTATAAGTCTTCAATACACCAAAATCACTAAGGGGCACTAGATGCACTTACAGGCGCCTAGAACACACATCAATTGTTCCAAGCCGTGTGCGGCACCCCCCTCCACAGTTTATGCCTCCGGTCATATTCACGTAGTGCTTAGGAGAAGCCCTGCGCGGATCACTTCACCATCATCGTCACCATGCCGTCGTGCTGACGGAACTCTCCCTCGACACTTTGCTGGATCAAGAGTTCAAGGGACGTCATCGAGCTGAACGTGTGCATAACTCGGAGGTGCCATACGTTCGGTGCTTGATCGGTCGGAACGTGAAGAAGTTCGACTACATCAACCACGTTAACAAACGCTTTCGCTTTTGATCTACGAGGGTACGTGGACACACTCCCCCCCCCTCTCGTTGCTATGCATCTCCTAGATAGATCTTGCGTGAGCGTAGGAAGTTTTTTGAAATTGCATGCTACGTTCCCCAACAAATACGTTGCAGACACAAGGGTCAATACATTGCATGTATTGGCAAGCTTCACCAGGATTGGCTTATCGGAAATAAACATGCAATTTGTTGTAAGGCTGGTTTCCATTTGCGCAAAATAGTTTTTCCCTACCTTTGTAATAGTGGATCTACTCTAATAGTTGGACATACCATCTCACACAGTAGTCCTGGACAGACGGTCTCACACAACCATCCATAAGCATATATATAAATGGGCCACCGTCTCACACGGCTACCTAAGACCAATCCCCATAGGTTAACCATGATCTCGCACTAGGAACAAATGGAGCAGGCGAACAAGTTACAATGTACATGGTGGATACCCAACTCTTGCCTATGGATGATATTGTTGTGTTCTAGCCGAACATGTTACAATGTATATGGTGGATTGCGGATGAGTCGAGCCCTTTGCTAGGTTGTAATTGCCCTCTATTTATGTTGAGCATGGTCCTTCGCTTATCCTATGGTGGTTGCCACACATCCATCACAAAATGGAGGAGAGAGGGAAGGGTGTCCGTATCGCCCCGGCACGACGAGGCGCGGCATGCTTGCCCATGCCGCGTGAGCTGCTACAGGACGCTCCTGTAGCATCACGCCAAGTAGGTGAGTCCTCAGTTGTAACTATTGATGTCCTTGGGGATGGCGCGCCTCATTAGCGCCCAAAGTTAAAAGGTGGACACGCTGTGTCCTATCTCAGCAGCTGATGACGACCACTGTAGCGGGGTGGTTCGCATTTAATGCCTCTGATAGGCAGATTCACTAGTTCCTTCGTGGGGGAGGAACCGGCCGTAAGGGGTGGTGTTTCCCGGGCGAATCCAGGGAAGTGCTTGCCGGGGGTTGGAGCCCTGCGAAGCACTTATCGAGGAGAAGGTGTGGAGTCTGTTCACCTAACGCCGAGCTGCCGAGCTCTTAGTTGTGCCAGCCAGAGCGACATCGCTTGCCGGGTGCCATTGTCAAGGCCTAGGTCAACCGCCCTAGGGTACCTCGGTTCCCATTGGGCCAACAGAAGCACCGTTGTGTAGATTAAAAAGGACTAGGTAAAGGATATTAAGGAATGTCTTTGAAAGAGATCACACATGCATTTATACACCCAATCCACTATCCACTAGGTGGATGTAGATATACTCGTCTAGAACCGTCGAAACAGAGAACGTAGAACACCAAAGTCGTGTGAAACGTGGAGGTGAAGCTACCGGTCAAAGGAAATTTCAAATGATCGGTCGTGCATGACGAATTTGATAAAATTCATCTGAAATAGCTTCAAACATGAACACAAAATTGAACATTTACGGTCGAAGAAAAGACGAACCGATCACCTAAATGGAACTACACTATCGATGTGCATGTTTTTTTGTGTAGACCTTATTTCGAATTGAAGCACTATTGTGTAGATTTTAGAAGAACTAATAAATGATGAAGGAGATTAGAGAGTTAAACCTCACAATCACATAGTACAACAAGTATTGACCGGCTACATCGCTTGAGCTATCCATATGCGCTCTTTTGCATCGCTCAAGTCTGACTCGTTGGAAACTGCCGAATCAAATGTTCCTAACGGGTGCGGATGGAAAGTGCTTTAAACATCGTGCACATAAGATTTTAATGCAGGCCAGCCTGGCCTGCCAAATGACTGATTTTTGCACCGCGCGGGCTTGGCTGGGCCTTAGGCAGCTGACGAAACGCTCCCTTTGGCTTCTGCTGGTCGTTTCACTTCCACGGCCCATAAGAAAGAAGAAAAATCTTAACTCTGTGAAGAAGACAGCCGCCGCAAACACACACGAGCTGGCCCAGCCACTCGAGGCACTCAGCTAGTAGCGAAGGCGAAGCAGGCGGCGGCGCATCGAGCGACTGCGGCGGCGCGGAGCCAGTGACGGAGGGGGCGAGGGGCAGCGAGGTCGATCCGCGAACTCGACGTGCCGTTATCCGCGGAGGGGTGCGTCAACAGCACATAACCTGCTGAAAACCCTAGCGCGAGCAGCGGAAAGGAAGGGGAGGAAGGAACTCCGATCTCCCGGCCGAGACCACCGCGGCGCCGCCATGAAGCTGACGGTGAAGACTCTCAAGGGCACCCACTTCGAGATCCGGGTCCAGCACAATGACACCGTGAGATTCCCCCCGCCCGCTCCCCTCGTTTAGTTTCAAATCTCCCCGACTTTTTTTTAATTCAAACAGGGCCCGCGTTCTTCGCTGGATGCACAACTTCACGGCGATTTTGTTTCGGGAAGTTCTCTAGCATTTCGATTAATGCAGATGATGTGACGGTGAACTAGATGTTAGGGACATGTAGTTATGCGTTACGGAAGGGATTAGCTTGTTAGATTTGGGTGTGCTACTGCTGATTAGGGGTTATTGCCGAGGTGTTGGCCCCTGAATTCGAATGCCGTTTGCACTGCGTCCTCGCATTTACTTGTGAGTGCTCAGGATCGTCTTAGGGGAAGAACAGTGCGGGTGAAGGATGGTGAGCGTGTTGTTGTAGGCAGACTGTTTTAAAAAATATATGGGCAGACGATTTTTGGCAGTATTCCAATGGACATGATTGGTAGACGCATGATGCTGTGGATATGCTGTGCTAATAGCTTGTTCCGGGGGTTGTGGTTTTGGGAGGATGGAAAGCTGGAGTTGGCGAGGATTTAGGTCTGGCAATTGACAAGTGATCTTCATGATCCAGGGTTCAGTTTGGGGTCGCAAGGTTGAGTTTCAGGAGTGCCATTGCCATTCTTTCCCATCTGCAGTAACCATGTCCTTTGGACGCCTTGTTATCCACTGTTCTTCCGCACCTGTGTTCCTTTGCCATGAGGAGTGCACTCCTTTCCAAACTGTTTTGTGATCATAGCCTGATAGCTGAATATTTTTTGTCAAGATATACTATCTATGTTCTTTTTGACTTGATGACCTAGGATCTGTGGCCGCAAAGTTTAACTCCCGATAAAACTATATAGGTTTATATAATAAATACATGTGATATTTGCTGTTAATTTATTTTTCAGAGTATTATACTCGATGTATAGTTGTATTTTTTCCGGTTTTGCTAAAACTTTTAGTTTGGTGTCATTCACGTAGTGGACCATCCGATTTTTGGCATCGTTATTTGTGCAGACCCTGTAAGCGTTCGGCTGTGAGTAAGCTATTTATGTTTTTCTTAGGGTATGTAAGCTATTTATGTGGTGTGACGCACGGCCGGTGCAGCCTTTGCTGGTTGTTAGACATCGGCTGGGGTGCAGCCCAATAGATTTCTGTACTTTGACTTTTCTGTTGTCGTTTTTTAACGGAACGTGTTGTCGTTATTCGAACGTGAACCAATTAGTATGTGTTTTCTTCTTTTTTTGCATACGTTTTTTGGGGCTTCACTTGTTTCTTGTTTGCCCTACGTTTTGCGTCACTTATTCATGTGCAATTGCTACCGTTGCAGCATAAATGCAATTAATGCGGGCTGTTTCTTTTTATATTTTTACTACTAGTTGCACGTGCGCGAGTTGCACACAATGCATTATGTGTAACTGTAATCATGTTGCAATTGCAAGTATTTTAAGATAGGCTGTAATTGCGAGTTTTCAAGTTTGGCCGTAATTGCAAGTTTTCAAATGGGGTCGCAACTGCAATTATTTTCAGTCGGGTCGCAACTGTAAGATTTCAAATTAGGTTGTAATTGCAAGTTTTCAAGTGGGGTTACAACTGTAAGTTTTTCAAGTTAGGTTGCAACTACAAGTTTTCAAGTGAGATCGCAACTGCAAGTTTTTAGATGAGGTCGCAATTGCTAGTTTTCAAGTCAGGTCGCAACTGCAAGTTTTCAAGTCAGGTCGCAACTGCAAGTTTTCAAGTCAGGTCGCAACTGCACGTTGCAACATTTTTAAAATTTTCCGTCATTTTTTTCTAAAATATTTTTAGGGTTGATTTTTCCTTCCTAATGTGTCTCCTTTTTTCAACCCAAAATCACGTGATGACAAGCCCATGTAGAGAGTCTTTTTTTATCCGCAAAAAAAAAGCCCATGTAGAGAGTCTTTTTTCTTTTTCTTTTGTTGTTTTGAATTACATAGCGGATAGAAATCTAGCCCAACCCAGCAACAAAAGGTGACGAATTGGCCTGCCAATGAAAGCAGGCTAGAATAACAAATAAGTGATGTCAGCTAAGGTGAATGAGACCAAACTATAACTCATCTAAATGAGTTCTAGGCACTTTTTTTTTGTCAAAGTAGCATTTCGAAGACCTTTTAACTATGAATAGTACAAATATTCAGTGGGAGTAATTACTTCAATATCATGCTAACTGTTTGCTTTGAATCAGATTATGGCTGTCAAGAAGAACATTGAAGAGATTCAAGGAAAGGATAGTTATCCATGGGGTCAACAACTGCTGATTCACAACGGCAAGGTTTTGAAGGATGAAAGCACATTGGATGAAAATCAAGTTAGCGAAGATGGATTTCTAGTTGTCATGCTTAGCAAGGTAGGCTGCTTATGCCCTATACAGTATGGATAGTTTCAGTTTTGTCATATGCTATTGGATTATTTTCACTGATTGAATACTTGGTGTAACAGTTGTAATACTATTTCGCCTTATTTGACGCGCCACAATTTGCTGGCCTCCTGACAGTTATTATTCACTAATGAAGAATATGCCTGAGATACTATTTCACCTTATTTGATGCGCCACAATTTGCTGGCCTCCCGCCATAGTTTATCTATATAGCTCCTTCCTATGTTACAGCTATGCTGTACATTGTCCATTTATATCAACATTACATAAAGTACTTGACACTTACAGCACTATTTTAACATAATTCAAGTTTTTCTTACTTGATGCGTTGGGCTTGTTCTTCTTATCTTAAAATTAAAAGTATAACTATTTAATTATTTTCTGCAGAGTAAAGCTTCTGCTTCCAGTGGAGCTTCATCTGCCCAGGTAAAATTCTTCTCTTGCGGATGAAAGCACAATAGTAGCAAGCATATGTACTGACACATGAACCATTACTAGCCTTCAAGCACTCCTGTTACCAGTCAAGCACCTCCAGTTGCTCAACCACAAGCTCCTCAGCCCCAGTGAGTCCCTTTCTAGCGTCCTGGTTGCATTTTACTGCATGCACATAGGGTCTTGCTCAAATTAAATGTATGCGTCATCTTTCTGCAGGGTCCCATCAACTACGACTTCTCAGCCTGAAAGACCACCCGCAGAGTATGTTTGAAGTCCGCCAGTTGATATTGCATTAGGGTCTTTTTTACCACTTAAATTTCGTGTTTCTGCTTGTATCCCTCCTGAGGGAAAACCGGTGTTCTTAAATTTCAGAGGCACGTCCTTCTGATGCTTGTTTCAGCTTTAAATCATGCAGTGTTGCATGAATGACCTCATAGCTGCAAAAGTTCATTTTGAAGAGTGACAACAATCACAAGTACCTGCATCAACTAATAGATTGCAGTTTGTGAGAAGTGAAAAGTATATTTTTTAACTTCTCCGTGAACATGTAACATGAGTCAATAGGGTTATAATCAGCAACCTCCTGACTTAAGCACAATGGTCAATGAACATCAACACTAGGTATTAAGTTAGAAGCACTGATCATAACTAGGTGAATTTCTGGAGTGCATGAAAATCAAAAGCCATTGAAACAGCAATTTGCATAGCTGGGTAATGGGAAGTTAGGCCCCAAACTGGAATTTTTGGGATTGCTGTAACTGTATGGATAGTAGCATTGCATGATCCTACAATCTGTCTCGCAGTCTTGGTGGTGTGAATATGAACCAAACCATTTCCCTTTAAATTTACCAGTTTTTTTTTGCGTGAAAAAAACTAGTAAATTTAAAGGGAAATGGTTTGGTTCATATTCACACCACCAAGACAAAAAAAACTAGTAAATTTAAAGGGAAATGGTTTGGTTCATATTCACACCACCAAGACAAAAAAAACTAGTAAATTTAAAGGGAAAAATGGTTTGGTTCATATTCACACCACCAAGACTGCTATGTAAAACTCTTGTTTCGTTTTTTGTTAGGACCCCTTCGAGTACAGTTGATCTTGCAGCATCGGATTTACTGTCAGGAAGCAATCTGGACACAATGATTAACCAGATAATGGAGATGGGGGGTGGCAGCTGGGACAGAGATAAGCTCCAAAGAGCTCTCCGTGCTGCTTATAACAATCCAGAACGGGCCATTGACTATCTGTACTCTGTGCGTATCTCTCCCCATCTGAATTTTTAATTTGGATCAATTTTTTGATGCTATAGTTGATATTTTGTTTTCTCAAACATTAGGGTATTCCAGTGACAGCTGAGGTTGCTGTTCCGGTGGTTGGTCAAGGGGCAAACACCACTGATGCAGCTCCTGGAGAAACCGGCCTCTCTGGAATCCCAAACACAGCACCATTAGATCTTTTCCCACAGGTTTACTTTCCACCTTTGTCTGTGTAGTGCTGGTGCGGTGTTGCTTCTTTGAGTATCTTTTGACTAATTGAATGATGTAACAGGGGGCTTCCCATGCTGGAGGTGCTGCTGGGGGTGGATCACTTGATTTTCTTAGAAATAACCAACAGGTTCTTATCTTTATGTTTTTTCAGTTACTTCTCTCCCTTTGTTTTCTATGATCTTTCTGATAGAGGAAAAAACGTGGTACGGAGCAATGGTGCACATGGGATCAAGCCAACCATTCTGTTTATTACTATCATTGCTCGTCAAACTATTCGATGATCTAATGTACTAGGAACAGAGATGACACGTGTGAAATATTTACTTATAATTTGATGTTGTGATGGTAGCCAAGTACTTGTCATGTGAATGCTGGTAGTTTGTCCACTCAAATCTATACTCCATCTCAAATTATAAGGCATACATTAATTTGTTAAGGCAAGGTGTTTACCAAAGTACTATGTCAGTATGTGAGATAAAATTGATGTCATTAGATTTGTATTAAAAAAGTTATGATTGCGATTTTATATATGTAGACAACATTAATTGAGTAACTATTGATCAAAATCTCCTCTTAACAATTCAAAATATGCTAGACATGTAGGGACAGAGGAAGTATCATTTATGCTTAACATTTGACTTGACGAGTTTATGTAGATTACTTGTATAGATATGTTAAGTATGTGGAAAGTAGAATTCTGTGGTAGGAGCATATACCGTGTTCAGTATAATTTGTTCTTTGTACAAGTGAGTGCTGTGGTGGAAGCAGTTATTAGTTGGTCCATCACGCAACGCTGTAGGATACACATGTTTATTGTTACTTGGGATGCTTTTGTGCATAATGTTGGGATAGGAAAGTATTATCCTGCGCGTATCATTGCATTTGCATTCCGAACGAATTGTTATTTTCTATGTATATACACTAAAAGTATGCAATGCTCCATTTAGTAGAGTATTAGTGATTAATGTAGTTTGATCGAATGAACCTCCCTTCAGTACCCTACCATGTGTTATTCTAATTTTGAATTAGTAGTATATTGCTAATTTGCTATTATGATTTGCAGTTTCAAGCACTTCGGGAAATGGTCCATACAAATCCACAAATTTTACAGGTTTTCTATCAATGTCTTGTTTTTGCTATGCTCACCTTCATTCTCTGTCTAAACTTTTTGCCGGTATTTCGCTACAGCCTATGCTCCAGGAATTGAGCAAGCAGAATCCTCAACTTCTGAGGTTGATTCAGGAGAACAATGATGAGTTCCTTCAGTTACTAAATGAGACATTTGAAGGCGGCGATGGGTACGTTTCTTATTTGCTGAATTTATATATTGTCTCATTTAAATATGCTATAGAATTCATGGTACTAATTTTGCTTTCTTAGTTATAAACTGGAATCTCATCAATCTGTTATATCCTTAACTCCCTATTCGCGAGATATAAAAGCTAGCTAGTAAGAAGACTTTCCCTTCTTTTCTGGGAGGGTGAGAACTTGAAAGACTGGCAGAGAAAAGGAAGAAAAGCGGCTATCTGCTCACTGCCACTCGCCAGGTGGTTAGATTTTGTGGCAGGTGGTTTTGCCATCTTGTTTGACTTCATCCTATCTTCCTAACCTATTGTTGTCAATTTTGTTTTGGTTCAGTTCATACCAAAACAGATTGGAGTATCACCAAAGAACTAGCTATGGACAGGGGTGCGTGGAAGCTTGCTATCCATGTGCCAGAGCCATGAGTTGGTCGCGAGATCTTATGGGTTTCACCTCTAGCCTATCCCAACTTGTTTGGGATTAAAGGCGTTGTTGTTGTTGTTATTCAGTTCATACCAGTAACTGGTAATAATTGTTTTTAGGCTTGTGCTGTTTCAAGTATAGCATATAGTTTTTTTTTCGGGAGCTGCTAATATAGTTTCTGAACATAACATGATAAGCTAGCATAAAGTGGCACCTTAAAGAACTTGTGTGTGTGGTACTTTATGTAAAAAATACTCCCTCCGTCCCAAAATAAGTGTCTCAACCTTAGTACAACTTTACACTAAAGTTAGTACAAAGTTGACACTTATTTTGGGACGGAGGGAGTATCTATTAGCTGCTGCTGCATCCTTTCCCCTGTACTTTGTGCTTTCAACCAATCATGGTGCTTCATTCTCACAATCTTTTCAATTTTAGTAGTCTACATATATCTACTAAATCTTCCTCGTGGGACATTTCCAGGGACTTTTTAGACCAGGCTGACCAGGATGAGATGCCTCATGCTATCAGTGTGACACCAGAAGAGCAAGAGGCAATTGGGAGGGTATGCCTCATGATTACCTTAAATGGCCTCTGGCTGCATAAATACACCATGCATCTCACTTATTCACCTTGGTTGATTGGATTTGTTTTCGCTCTTCAGTTGGAAGCCATGGGGTTTGAGAGAGCACGTGTCATCGAAGCATTCTTTGCCTGCGACAGGAATGAGCAACTCGCTGCAAACTATCTTCTTGAGCATGCTGGCGACGAAGAATAGAGAGAAAAAAAATTAGTTCACATTGGTTGATGGTGACTGTTTTTCTTTGTGGGACCATGACAGTGCTTGTTATGAACATCTGACCCAGATTGATGGTGACTGTTACGAGTGGCTACAACACCTTTAGGTTATTTGCATTCCGAATTTGAAAAAACTTGTAGAATGAGCAAAATTTATTGGGAGCTATCGGAGGAGTGCTGAAATGTTGTTTCCCTTTTGTTGTGTGATCATTGGAACATCAGTTCCGGTGATATGCATCAATGGTAAACATCAGTTCTGATGATATACCGGGCATTGCTAGCTTGGATTATACAAGAAAATCCCAAAACAATCCTGGCCCAAACCTGTTACTGTTTTTGATACGGACATCTAATTTTGCATATACTGCGGCGAGAACCCCTGGTCCAAAACCATCCTGGTTGTAGACGGCAGCCGGTTCTCCTTAGAATCCTGGCAACAGATTGAAGTGTTCCTGCCATCCTGGTTGTAGACGGCAGCCGGTTTTCTGATGCTGCACGAAAGAACGGACGAGTAATAAATACCTACCTACTCGCTGCTTAGCTGAAATAGCAGCAAGCATCTCCTGCCATCAGTGAGATATGCTGTCCTCCGACCACTCCCCTCCAAATCTCTCCTGACTGGCGCCACTCTCTTCATCCTTGGCGCTTTGGCAGTGACAGTAACTGTTTTCCTGGACAAGTACATTGCCGGGCATGACCAGCTCCGGCAGCGCAAGGACGAGTTTTCACAGTCCATCAGTTCATCAAAATCGGTTAGAACATGCGTATTTTCGAACGCAGGGAGTACCACATTGAGAATTCAATTTTGAGGCAAACAAGCATCGCCTACAGTGACAGGAGGGTAAGCAGACGAACATTTTGCTCTCTTATGATTCTTCTACTAATTATTTAATCCCTTCTCGAGGCGAGAAGACTACATGTACATAAAAATCGAACAAAGGAAACCATCAGGGTGCAGCACAAAAACAACATTCGGGCTAAACAAAACTCTGTCACATCTGCATCTCAGTCACAGCGTGCAGCACAGCTTGGAGTCCATCGACGCCAAGCAAATGCAGAATGCTTGGTAGCCAGTCAAGGGGTATCTGCAAATGAGATATTCGCATCAGAAAATGTTGCTACTAGTTACATACGATCGACGAATGTCGATGATCACTGTAAGGGCGATGATCGATGGCTTACCTGAAATCCATTATGTACTTGGACTTCCCGACCCTACCGAGCTGCAAGATCGTCTGCCTCCCGTTCTCCTGTCGAGCACAAGTTGTCGATATCATGATATGTTGCTCAGTCTGATCTAACCCCATCGAAAGCAGGAGCAGAAATTTTACCTCCAAAGTCATCTGGAAGTTCTTCACTGATGTCTGCACCTTGTATCCCATCCTCCCAACCCTCTCTCTGAAATCTAGTTCGTAGCGCTTCGTCATCTGTTGCAAATGCAAAAAACAAACACACTGCCTTTTAGGTACTGATGAACAAATACATCTCTCAGCTTAACTCCCGATTCTCGACACGTCAATCTGAAGGCTCAATAAGTTTCTTGAGGGAAGCTGCTTACATTGTTGTAGAAAGGTGATCTTGAGCAGAGTTGCTCAGCTCTGCTCCTCTTCTCCTGCCAATCCTTTGGAAGCCCACTGACGTGCTGAATCTGCAGCAACATTTCCACAACTAATGACCATATGACTCACTCGTTGGTTTAAACGAATCCATTCAAGTTCACTAATGAATCTCCCAGTGTTGCAAATGGATTTACCTGAGCAGAACTGTTGGTCCTCAGCTGCATGGACTGGTTCTTGGGGATCCATGCCCTCATGCTTCTGAAACTCCCCGTGAGCGTAGTAATAGTAGGGGCAAACCTGCAGAAATCAAAAATTGGTCAAGAAATCCATACAATTCATGGACATGTCACGCACGGAGATTGAATCTTACGCGATAACGCCAAGAAGCCGCTTGGACTGGCTCTTAAGCTCATCGACCCGGTCCCCCTACATCGGCGACCATTAATACTCATCATTGGTTCATGTCCACCATGGTAATCAGTCTCGAATCCAGGAGAGCGACATCAAGAATCAGGAAGGGGAACGTCATGTACCTGGCCCCAAATCTGGTACTTGGATCCAACAAGATTGGCACCCATAGTCCCGAGGAAGTTCTTGTCGGAGCTGCAGAAGACGCCGTCCTGGTTCTGCGCCACGATGAACTCCGACCTCCCTCTCCTCCTCCGGTGCCGGGCCACCGCCAGCTTCCGGTCCTGCCGCCCCTGCCCCTCCTGCAATCGCACAACAGAGAGACGGGCACGAATCCTTATGGCACTAATCTCAGCAACTAATCACACTACTCTCCCCCGGATTTTGAAAATTTGAAGCCGAGGAAGCGAAGGGGGGAGGACGGGGATTAGCTCACGTTGGTGTAGAGCGAGTAGAGCGCCACGCCTCTGGCCCCGGTGGCCTTCTCCCTGACGACGACGCAGGTGCACCTCCCGACGTCGATCGGCAGCGGGCGGCACAGCAGCGCCCTGTTGGGCAGCGTGGCCCAGGACGCGGCCGGCGCCGCCTCGTTGTCGGAGAGGTCCCACGCCTCGTAGGACGACGACGCCGGCGGTGGTGGCGGCGGCAGCAGCTCCCTCCCCCTCGGCCCGACGAACACGGGCAGCCCCGCCGCCGTCGCGGTCGCGGTCGCCGACGGCGCCTCCTCGCCCTCCATGCGGGCCTGCAGCGACGACGGCTTCAGCGGCGCCGCCTTCGCGGCAGCAGGCGTCGTCGCCCTCTTCTCCTCCTTGCCGGGGCCGAGATTGGCCGTGCCCAGGTTCTCCTTCTCGGCGGAGACCGCCGGCGCGCGTGGCCGCGCGCCGGCGGTGGCCGCAGGCGTGTCTGCGGCCGCGTTGCAGCTGAGGGGGGCCAGCGGCTCCCTCTTGGGCGGCGTGGCTGCCATTGGTGCGTGCGCGAGGGGAGGTTGACGGGGGTTTCGTGGTGCGAGGCTGCCTGTGCCTGGTGCTTAATCTATGGACCAAATGGCGGTGTGGTGGAGGTTTGGAGGTTTGGAGGGAGGATTTAAATTTGAAACGCTCTGATGAGTGGCGAGTGCCAACGGTCGCCGTCTCGGGAGCAGAGCTGGACCCTTTCTCTGTGGTGGCGACGTGATTTGCTTTTTGGACTTTGTTGGAATTTTGCTCTTGGACTTGCCCACTTCAGATAGACCGTGACCGAGTTTGAAAAACACTTCGCCTTGCTGATGGTGGTTTGGAGGGTGATTTAAATGAGCCGCTGCTGCTGCTGGTCTGCTTGCTTTTCGCTTGCGTTGCATGCAGTTTTTGGCAGGAAACAGGAGGCGATCAGTGGAAATAAATGAGGAAGCGTCGGGAGGGATACGAGGCGGGCTGGACAGATGGAGAGCAAGCGGGACCGTAACGTTGACGCTTCATGGCTGACGACAGCTTTTACTCCCAAGTGCCAGCTTGCATATGTGTCAGTACTCTAAACTCTAAAGCTACATATTTTTAGATCCTAAGCTGCATTCTTTAAATGGGGAGGTACGAGCAGGCCACCTTTGGAAGCAGCACCGTGCCCGCCTTGTTTGTTCAATCTTCCGTAGCACCACTAGCAACTTGTTTGAAACTTTTAAATTCATCCAAAGGCCAAAGTTCAAACATACTACAGTAGATGTGTACTTTACTTTGTTCGAACTTCAACATTATCATGCCCAACTGATGCATGTTTGTGCCTTAGTGGTGGCCGGTGACAAGCGGTGTCCTACGTCTACACGAGACATATACTCCCTCCATTTCAAAATATAGTGCGCCCGCGCTTTCCGAGATCCAACTTTGATCATAAATTTAACCAACAAGACCAACTGCGGCGGGAGAAAAAATTATATAATTGAAAACTTCTTTCGAATACGAATTCACTGATATAATTTTTGCTTCCGCCGCAATCGGTCTTGGTAATTAAATTTACGGTCAAAGTTGAAGCACGTGGATAAAGAAAGCACTACATTGTAATATAAAGGGAGTATTTGGGACGAAGGACGAGTTGATTTCTGTCAATCCATCGGCGCATCAAACTATTGGCGACTGATTCGGCCGCCAACATCTCGCCCAGCAATTGGCTACCGAATGAACTAGAAAGAGCCAATGGGCCTTGGCGAACCAAATATTTGGAACCCGGCCAAACAACCCCGATATCATGTTCTTCGAGAAATGAAGTTTTCACTCCATAAGTTTCACAAGGGTTCAAGCTTCTTTTTGCAAGGACTGCTAACACTGATGTGATGATGTCCATCTATGGGCAAGAGAGGTTCTGAGTCTAGATGCTTATGTAAGAGTATCTCCACCCGCGTCCCCAACAGGCCCCCCAAGCGTTTTCTCTTGTCGCCGGCGGCCGAAAATCGGCCTTGTCACGCCCAGGAGCCCGTTTTTCGCTGGTTTGGACTGAAACTGACGCCGGCGGACGCAGACTGAACCCGGCGTGCTGGGGGGCGCTGGGGAACGCGTTTTTCGCGCGAACGGGGATGGGCCCGCTGCGTCAGCGAGACGTCGCTTCGTCGTCCTCATCGCCTCGGTTCCCGCGGGAATTAATGCGAAGGTTGGCCAAGGCTGCTGCGCTGCCACGCCGGTCAGCCTCCATTGATGCCTCACAGGCGGTGCAGTGAAGGCGCCACCTCCCGCCTGCTCCCGCCACGCGTCGCCCGGCATGCAGGCTCTCGCCGCCCGGTAGTGGTTATAAAAGCCGATCCCCCGCCGGTGAACGCCACAGCTGCCACACTTTACCTGCATCGCCACACAAAGCAGCACACTCCTCCTTTCCGTCGACGAGCAAATGGCTGAGAGGTTCCCAGGCGACGGCGCGACGGCGAACGGCTTCGGCTGCCGCCATCTCCAAGAGCCGGAGGCGCGCCTCCTCTACGAGGCCGAGTATCCGGCGCCCCCGAACATGCGTGTGCCGGGGGCGTGGAGGCTGAGAGCCGGCGACGTCCCGGTGCCTCCGGTGCCCGAAGGGGTGGCACGGTGGGCCGAGATCGCTCGCATCCGCTCATCCTTGGCGGAGGAGCAGCGGAACGAGTCGAGGTACGCCGCCGATAGCGAAACGCTGTGGACGATGTACTTCGAGCGCCTACGCCAAGAGCAGACCGCCTCCGCCAACGGCATCATCCCCGCGGCTGCCTCAGTGCCGACGGGCAGCGCGAGTGGTGGGGCGTGTCAGGCCACACCCTCGAGGCCGTCCTCGACCACATCGAGATCGGCAACGTGCCGTGCCTCGAGTACCCGCCGCAGCCGTCCTTCTCTCGCTGCCGTGGCAGTTCCTGGACGTCGCGGCGAATGGAGCCGGGGACGTCCTCGTCGTCGGGCTCCGGCTCGTCGGCGCTCCGCCTCGTCAAGCCGGAGCCGGAGGAGACGCCGCTCCGGCGTCGCACCCACAGCGGCACCCTCATCATCAACAAGGGTGCCCGCCCCTCCCCGCGCTCCGTCCGCCTGGTCCGGCCGAAGCCCGAGCCGGGCCTGCTCCTCGTGAAGCCGGAACACGTCGACATGGTGGCCCCTGACGACGAGGCCATTCTAAAATGGGCGAAGAAGGACTACGACCGCGAGCAGGTGTGCCGCCAGCGCCGGGCATACGCGGAGCTCCACGCCCGGCGCCACGGGCACGAGGAGGGCGGCGTCATCGTCCTCGACAGCGATGAGGAGGACGAGGCAGGGCCGTCTAGCGCCACACCGTGCGTCGGCGACCCTGGCGAGGGGTGCAGCAGAGACGGCGGCGGTTCCGGCGAGGCGCGCGACGACGACTACACCCGTTTCTACAGACTTCTCGGCATGTAGATGGAGTGCGGTGGCCGCGGCGCAGTAGGACTAGGTGTAGTTTGCATGTTGTAGCTGTTTTTGTACAAATTTCAATGAAGTTTTGCCGAGTTTGTGCCAGTTTCGTCGAGGTTATACAATTTTGTATGAAAATATCGCCAAGTTCGCGTGATTTTGGTGGCGACCTGGGGGCGTCGACTGGGCACACAATCGTCCCCACACGTCAAGCATGCGCCGGTTCATCCCCAGGCGGCTCTTTTTCAATGGGTCCTGTTGCAGAAAATTAGATGTGGGAGGTGTTTTAATTTTTGCAACAAGGGTCTTGTTGCAGAAAATTAGACGCAATGGGAGATGTTGTTGCATTTTTTGCAACAAGGATCTTGTTGCAGAAAATTAGACGCGTGAAAAATGTTGTTGCAGAAAATTAGACGCGAGGGGAGATGTTGTTGCATTTTTTTCTAAGGGTCTTGTTGCAGAAAACTAAAGAAGAAGAGGTTTTGCAACATGAGTCTTGTTGCAGAAAATTGTACAAGATGAAGTTTCACAACAAAGGTCTTGTTGCAGGAAATCAGAGAAGACCAGATCTTGCAACAAGAGCATTGTTATAGGAAATGTTCTTGTTGCGAAACCGCGCGGGGCGCAGATCTGTCGAGGGCCGGGGGCAAGAGTGCTATTGTTTCTGCAACAGAGCGGTTGTTGCGGGAAATAACTATTGGGCATGCAGGGCACGGGAAGTAGATCGGGCAGCTATCAGGTCGGGCATCCAACGGCCATCAAGGCGACAGATAAAATCAAAAAATCGGCCGGAGGACGCGTAGCGTCGCCCTTTATGACACATAACCCTTCACCTTCTCTTCTTCTTGACGCGTGCCCCAGTGGGACCACCGACTGCTTTTCCCCTCATAGCTTGATCTCAAGTTCTTCTCGGGTCCTCGTCCACACATTCTGCCATGACCTTCTTCTTCCCCGTGCAAACTCCATTCATTTTTCTCTCCCAACACTACATCGCTGCGTTGTGTTGCCGCTCACCACCGCACGTCACCTTTGGAAAAAGTTTCTGCAACAACGGTGTTGTTGCGGAAGGACGGCAGCGAACGACGGCTATACCAGTGCACGAACTGGTGGGAGATGTTATTGCAATTTTTGCAACAAGAATCTTGTTATCAAAAATTCGACACGATGGGAGGTGTGTTTGCAACTTTTGCAACAAGGGTCTTGTTGCAGAAAATTAGAGAAGAGGTTTTGCAACAACTGACTTGTTGCAGGAAATTAGGAAAGAGGAGGATTCGCAACAAGAGGGTCTTGTTGCAGAAAATTAGAGAAGAAGAGGTTTTGCAACAACGGACTTGTTGTAGGAAATTAAGGTGGGGAAGGTTTCGCAACAAAGGTCTTATTGCAGAAAATTAGAGAAGTAAAATTTTCGCAACAAGAGTATTGTCATAGAAAATTATAAAAGAGAAATTGATGACTCACGTCATACAATCGGTCGGATCGCGAGGCGGCGGATCTTTTTAAAATATCCGCCGGCCGACGCATAGCACACCCAATTTGGGGCCAGCTACGCGTCGGTCGGCGGATCTTTCAAAAAGATTCGTCGGCTTGGCGGTCGTTAGATCTGGCGCCATCCAGCGGCCCAGCCCCATCCTCATCTTTGCAACAAAGGTAGTGTTGCAGAAGCCTTTGCAACAAAGCTGGTGTTGCGGAAACATTTGCAAGAGAGATTGTGTTGCGGATCTTTGCAATAGAGTTCGTGTTGCGGAAACATTTGCAACAAAGAGTGTGTTGTGGATTTTTTTCATGGTCTCATGGACTTCTATAACATAGGCCATGTTTTAGAAACATCCCGCCACAGCGGTTACCTTGTCTTGCAGCTCCGCTGTTCTTGTTGAAGCACACGGGATGTTTTTGAAGCAGCTATGTTTTTTGCAACACTGACTATGTTTTCGCAACACCGGTTATTTTGCAATAATCAGAGTGAACGGCTTGCCTGATGTATCTGAGGATTTACCGATGAAGCACGCGTGCCATGACGACAACCCACATGGCGCTTGCCCCGTCCCCAACGCCTTCATCGCAGCAACACGGGGCGTCCCCTGAAGCATCTAGGTGCCCCTCATATCCCCTTCAGCAGCGCCAATCGAGGTATGCCATGAGCGGCAGGAGCTTGGCAATTGGGGGAAGATGTAGGTGAAGGAGAACGGTAGGAAACAGAATGGAGAGATAAAATTGGAGACGAGCGACTCTTAGACGGCGATGCGTGGTCCACACCAGGACGTGTGGCACCCGGCCGAGGTGGTGGATTTCTTTTGAGAAATCAGCCGGCTGAAGCCAAGCATTTCCTTTAAAATTTATTGCCAAACTAAAATCTCAAAAACTGCGTGTGCTGTGTGCTTTCCTTTTATAGACGGAGGGAAGTATCTTGTGATTTCCGGCTTTCTACCTGACGAAGGTCAGTCAGATATACTTCAAGATGGTACCACCTCAAGAGAAAATGGACCACCATCAACGACGACCACCAATTCAATTTTTTTAGTGAACTAACGGCTGATTCATTTATAAGCCAAATGTGTTGGTAACTTTCTATACTGATTGTCAAACCTTAAAATGTTTTTTTGTGCGAAGAGTCAAACCTTAAAATGTTTATCAAGAATCATTCAAAAGTGGCACATATTGTTCTTTTTACGAGAGAAAATTGACATGCATCGTAACATAGAATGAGTCTATGAAAGGTCAGCAGTTTGATAACATCTACTATGATAGTACGTACAATACATTACACTCTTTCTCAGTCTCATGATTTGTTGGTTCCCTAGTAGTTGTGCTAAGCATTGAGTCCTTGACAAGCAAAGCTTAATTTAAAGGCATAAATGGGTCACACGATCGGGACCTTACCGTTCTTCTACCGCTACGTGTACAAACTACCATGTGCATCCAATCTTTGAGTGTCTTCCGTGGCGCTAGCGCCGTTTCGTACGTCTTGGTCTTGCACAAGCACGAGAAATCATTGTTCCCGTGTTCGCTGGTGAAGTGGTTCAACCGTGAGGCTCTACGGCACACTTTGTATCCTGCCATGTGTAGTGTTTATTTTGAAAAAGAAGGATAACCCCTGATCTTTGAGTTAGGACAATGCATGCAGTTATCATTAAAAATGTAAAATCCGGCAGACGAGCAACATCAATTCAAAAATAAAGCGAAAGAAAACCTGAGGTTGCATGCCTCGCAATAGTAACTCCATCAGATTACCACTAACCCAATGTTTCATTAAGGCACTAACCCTATGTTAGAAAACAACATCAAAACGAAAAATAGACAACTTCTAGGCTATGCCTTTAAGAAGGAATCGCCGCACGTGCGCCGATGATGGCAAGTCCACACAAGGTTGAACTCCGGATTCTCATCCCCAAGCCAAGCATCAATCCACCATCATCAGCAAGGTCAAGACATAGACGTGCGTCGACATAGCTGATTAGAGATCTTGTATCTCCATGAGAGTGCCTAAACTCATTGTTGAAGTCGTCTATAACTGTCTTGGATCACAAACACAGAACTCAGTTCTTGATAACGGTTTCAATGAGACAACCCACAATATACTCCTACATGACCTTTAATCGCTATCTTTATCAAAACGTGTTCACACACTTGGCTCTCAACAGTAGGACATGTTCATCACCATTCCAATCCATCCCAAATGAATTAGACCTGACACAAATCTAAGCATAGCAAGCATAACAGCAAGCATGAATGTAACTCAAGGACCCACGGAGAGAGTTGGAGATTTCGTTATTTTCATATTTGAGTTTTCTCAAATTTTGAGAATAGGATCATTTGATTTTAATTATTTTATCATCAATTATTTCTATTACAAAAATATGAGAGAGGGAATAAAATGACTTTCCCAAAATAAAGAAATATTGAGGATTTAATAATAAAATCAAATAAGTTTTTATTTCGGAGTTTTTCGTTATTTTATTTGAATTTACGAAAAATGCGCGTTTTTTCAAAATTGCATTTAGGCCCCAAATAAATGTTCACCTTGTGCGGCTTGATTTTAGAAGCCGGGGAAAATTTATTTCGGGATTTTTATAGTCCGTTTAGTATTTCTTTTATTTATTTTTCTGCGCGGAATAATTTAAAAAAACGAAACCGACCTACGGTCCGTGTTAGGCCCGGACTCCTCCGGGGCCAGCCTTTAAAGCCGGGGCGCCCGACCCCGCAGCCCACCGAGCCGCCCCGTCGCCGCGAACCCTAGCGCTGCCCGCGCCGCGCCGCCCCGCCGCCGCCCGCCAGCGCCGCCCGACCACTCCATCGCCGGAGCCCCGCCGCCGCCGCCAGAACCTCGCCGGAATTGGCGGGTAGTTTTTTTTAGATGCCATTTTTTTCGAAAAACCGTTCGGTTTTTCCGACGGTTTTGTTCGTTTTTTTAAATAGATCAGTTTTTCCGATTTATTTAAATAGCGAGCATTCATTCGTTCGTTCGTTCTAGCGAACGTTCGTCGTTTTTTCTTTTTTCGGATTAAATCCGCGATTTTTCTGATCGCGATTTCTGATCCGATTTTTGTTAGTGTATAACTTTTCACTCGTTTATCGGAATTAGGCGATTCAAGCGCCTGGAGTTTCGTCTTGAAACACTCTATCCGTTTAACCAACTTAAACAAGTTTTTGCCACTGTAAAAATTGCCCTAGATCCAGAATAGTAAACGAAGCCTGTTTCTTTTGCCGTTTGACTTTTGTTGCTTCGTTTGATTTGATTCTTTTTGCAAACCGGAGTTCTTAAGTTGAACTTTCTAGTTAGATCTCTTATTTGAGTTTTACCTGTGCATTAGATGAATACTTATTGTATGCTTGTTTGTTTGTCTGCGATAGAATACCCGGAGTGCGCCGCCTGTTACTTCAAATCTCTAGGTTTCGCGGATCATCAGCAAGGCAAGTAACGTTTTGATCATACCTCCTACTACCCAGTTTTATTGCATTAGATCATTCCTCAAACATTGCATGATTAGGATCTAATTAAATTGTGGGTTTGGAAAGTAGTTGAGGTAGTACCTATTACCTGTTGTATTATCAAACCTTTGGGAGTTACTTCTGTGTTTGCTTACTATTGCTATGCTATGCTAGTAGACGTGGATTGGGTGAGTGATATTCATGACAGATGTGAGTTTGTTAAATTAATGGTTTATCTAAGGTGGCAACTTAAACACACATCTGGGTGGATTGAGGTACCTGGGTATTCCTGTTGGGGAACGTAGCAGAAATTCAAAATTTTTCCTACGAATCACCAAGATCTATCTATGGAGAGACCAGCAACGAGTAGAAAGGAGAGGAGAGTTTGCATCTACATACCCTTGTAGATCGCTAAGCGGAAGCGTTCAAGTGAACGGGGTTGATGGAGTCGTACTCGTCGTGATTCAGATCACCGATGATCAAGTGCCGAACGGACGGCACCTCCGCGTTCAACACACGTACATCCCGGTGACGTCTCCCACGCCTTGATCCAGCAAGGAGAGAGGGAGAGGTTGAGGAGCACAACGGCGTGGTGGTGGTGGAGGAGCGTGGCAATCCCGCAGGGCTTCGCCAAGCACCATGGGAGAAGAGGAGATGTGTCACGGGAGGGAGAGGGAGGCAACCAAAGGCCTTAGGTATCATTGCTCCTCCTTTTCCCCACTATATATAGGGCCAAGGGAGAGGGGGAGGGCGCAGCCTTGCCCCCTCCTCCAAGGAAGGGGTGCGGCTAAGGATGGGGAGGAGTCCATCCTCCCCAAGGCACCTCGGAGGTGCCTTCCCCCTTTAGGACTCTTCCCTTTTTCCTTTATCTTGGCGCATGGGCCTCTAGGGGCTGGTGCCCTTGGCCCATGTAGGCCAAGGCGCACCCCCTACAGCCCATGTGGCCCCCCGGGGCAGGTGGCCCCACCCGGTGGGCCCCCGGGACCCTTCCGGTGGTCCCGGTACAATACCGATGACCCCGAAACTTGTCCCGATGGCCGAAACAGGACTTCCTATATATAAATCTTTACCTCCGGACCATTCCGGAGCTCCTCGTGACGTCCGGGATCTCATCCGGGACTCCGAACAACATTCGGTTACCACATACAAGCTTCCTTTATAACCCTAGCGTCATCGAACCTTAAGTGTGTAGACCCTACGGGTTCGGGAGACATGCAGACATGACCGAGACGTTCTCCGGTCAATAACCAACAGTGGGATCTGGATACCCATGTTGGCTCCCACATGTTCCACGATGATCTCATCGGATGAACCACGATGTCAAGGACTCAATCGATCCCGTATACAATTCCCTTTGTCTAGCGGTATTTTACTTGCCCGAGATTCGATCGTCGGTATACCGATACCTTGTTCAATCTCGTTACCGGCAAGTCACTTTACTCGTTCCGTAACACATCATCCCGTGATCAACTCCTTGGTCACATTTGCGCAAATGATGATGTCCTACCGAGTGGGCCCAGAGATACCTCTCCGTTTACACGGAGTGACAAATCCCAGTCTCGATCCGCATAAAACAATAGATACTTTCGGAGATACCTGCAGTGCACCTTTATAGTCACCCAGTTACGTTGTGACGTTTGATACACCCAAAGCACTCCTACGGTATCCAGGAGTTACACGATCTCATGGTCAAAGGAAGAGATACTTGACATTGGCAAAGCTCTAGCAAATGAACTACACGATCTTTTGTGCTAGTCTTAGGATTGGGTCTTGTCCATCACATCATTCTCCTAATGATGTGATCCCGTTATCAACGACATCCAATGTCCATAGCCAGGAAACCATGACTATCTGTTGATCACAACGAGCTAGTCAACTAGAGGCTCACTAGGGACATATTGTGGTCTATGTATTCACACGTGTATTACGGTTTCCGGATAATACAGTTATAGCATGAATAAAAGACAATTATCATGAACAAGGAAATATAATAATAATACTTTTATTATTGCCTCTAGGGCATATTTCCAACAATTCCAGGATTGTCTGTTTTTCTTTATGGACTGCCACCCAGGCCCAAAGGGATCATGATATTTTTCGTACTAGAAACTTCCGTATGCAGCCACAAGCTATTATGGGCTCTAGCATAGTTGATTAAGTCATGCGAACTCTTACAGGGTAGACTAGCAGATGTAGGAGAAGGTAGGTGTAACGGTCTATCCATCGTAAGGTGCTAGCGCTTCTGAAAGACCGTGTCTCGGTCATCCGTCTTCTCAAACACCATGTAGTGCGAGAAACCAAATGGAGGCGATCGAGTCTTGTGGGGAAAAGTGCGCAAACCTCTATAGAGTATATAAACTAATCATGGTTAGCCGTGTCCCCGGTTATGGACAACTTGAGTATCTAGTACCTGGATTAACATGTGAATCTCAACATGTTACCCTAAGATTTAATTTTGTTGGGTTTTGTTTAATGATGATGCTTAATTGGGATTGAGGATGCTGTCAATCATTCTCAATGTTTAACAACTACCATGATAGTTAAATAAAATTTATTCCTTTGCAGTAGGGAAAAATTGGCTTTACGCAAAACTGTAACCATGGAGCTTTCCACCGGCCAAATATGCATATAGAATAGCTGTTTCATTCCATTACTCTCTATGTGTTACCTTGCCAGCATATTCCATGTGCTGACCCGTTTCGGGCTACAACGTTAATGTTGCAGACTTTTCAGACGATGATTAAGGAGTTTTTAGGTCGTGGTTCTATACTCAGTGATGCCGTTGGAGTTGATGGACTCACTTATCTTCCAAGCCTTCCACTGTTATCGTTATTAGATGGCCTTAAGCCATATTTATTGTAAGAAGTTCTCTATTGAGACACTCGATGTAATAAGTGTGTGATTGCTACTCTGTTATAAATCCTTCAAATACTGTATGGTGTCAGCATTACTGATCCAGGGATGACACCTGAGCACAGAGATCAGACTGTTTGAGGTCTGGTCGCTACAAAGATGGTATCAGAGCACACGCTGACTGTAGGACACGACCACTAAGCTAAAGACCTAGAACACTATTCACTCTCTTCTCTTCTGACCTCTCATCTTTTCTACTCTTTAGGATGGCGGATGCAAGGAGAGTTCACGCAACCGAATGAAGATACACCCTTTGGACGTCACCTGAAGGAAGTCACTAGATACCTGAACATAGGAGTACCAAGCTTCACCAAAACCTACAACGCCACTTTACCTGAAGAAGAGCGCTGGATGATTCAAGTTCAAGTTCCAGGAAGGTCGTTCATGCCAGTCACTGAGCCCATAGAGTTTTCTTTTGATGCACCAACTTGGAGTCTAGGAAAGAGCATGGCAGCTCACATCGCCATGGGACGCATTGGAGAAGTCTACCGCAATGATCTCAAGGATACTATCTACCAGATTTGTGGGCGCCGAGATGAGCACTGGGAGATGATCAGCACCAGAAAGGATAGATCAATTGCAGCTTTTATCCAGGAGTTAAACCAACACATTCGACGTCAGGAGAACCAGATGTGCGCCGATATGATAGACCTGAAGAAGGCTAGGACAAGAATCAAAGAACTGGAGGAAGAACTCAAGGCTACACGTGAAGATTACGAAGAGGGAATCAAAGTATTGGTGGAGAAGAATGACGATCTGATCAAGAAGATCGGGATATTTATGGGAGGCCCTACACCAGTAGATGAAGACGAACAACCCAAGGAGATTCGCCCGGAATACTACATCATCATCGACGACACCGACTCGGACCCAGATGATAGCGATGATGACTATATTGATGAAGTAGGAGCAGATATCATGGAGTCTGCAACCGAAGAATATTTTTAGTAGACCACCTCATCAATAGTAGTAGTCCACCATGTAAATACAGTAGTCCGAAGCACTTTTGCGATAGTTAGATCGATTGTATGCCCTTGTTTGACTGAATGAAGTGAATTGTTTGCTTTTGCCTCATGTGCATATGGGTAGTGTTTTCTCTTTAGACCCCCTCTATCCTTAAATCTCATTTTTTCTAAACCCTCAGATGCCTCCGAGACGTGACCCCGGATTTACCTTTCCACCGGAGCTCACCCAGTTGATCCAGCAGCAGAACACATTGATGTAGTTGCTAGTCCAGAATCAGAATCAGGGGAACAACAACAACCCACCACCACCACCACCACCTGTTGATCACTTAGCCCGTTTTCTTAGGCTGAATCCGCCAGTGTTTTCCAGTAGCACCGAGCCGATAGTAGCAGATGATTGGCTCTGCAAGACAGCTAGAGAGTTGACCACAGCAGGATGCACAGATGCGGAGAAGGTGAAGTTTGCCGCACATCAGCTTGAAGGACCCGTAGCATCATGGTGGGAGAATTTCACAGCCACTTTCCCTGTCGACACTGTCACATGGGATCAGTTTCAGCAGGCTTTTCGAATTGCCCATGTTTCAGCAGGAGCTATGGCCATGAAGAAGCGTGAGTTTCGCAACTTGCGCCAAGGAGGACGGACGGTTGGCCAGTATGTGGAGGACTTTAGTAAATTAGCACGTTATGCCCCAGATGACATTGCTACGGATGCATCTAAGCAGGAGAAGTTTTTGGAAGGACTGAATGATGAGTTGAGCATGCAGTTGATGATAGCAACCTTCAAAAACTACCAGGAGTTGGTAGATCGTGCTCTTATGATTGAAGGCAAGCAACAGCAAATTGAAAATCGCAAGAGGAAGTATGCACAAGGAAAGTACAATTCAGGAGCTCAGCAGAAGCCACGATTTACCCCTAGATCGGGAGGACATTTTCAGCATACCCATGGAGGAGGTAGCACGCACAATCACAATGGCACCAAGAATGGTAATGGTAATGGAGGAAGCAACGGCCAGAACCGTACCAACCCATCAACCCCAGCCAAGAAAGACCTGAGCCAAGTCACTTGCTTTAAGTGTCAAAAGACCGGACATTATGCCAATGAATGTCCTGAAGGCCAGAATGGCAATGGAAGCTCTGGGAAGAAGCCGAACCCTTTCAACAGGGGACAGGTGAACCACGTTAACGTGGAGGAGGTTGAAGAGCAGCCGGATGCAGTAATCGGTAAGTTTTTGGTTAAGTCATTTACTGCACTCGTTCTTTTTTATACTGGTGCATCGCATTCATACATATCAAGGGGATTTGTGGATAAGTATAACCTGCCCACTAAGGTTCTTAGAACACCTATGCTAGTAAGCTCACCAGGAGCGGAGTATATGACCAGTCAAGGATGTTTTCAAGTGCCATTGAGTATAGGTAGGCATGTGTTTCCCTCGGATTTAATCATTTTGGAATCACAAGGATTGGATGTAATTCTGGGTATGGATTGGTTGTCGATGTATGGAGGAAACATCGATTGCGCCAGTAAGTCGATCTTGCTTACCACCCCAGAAGGGAGAAGGATCAAGTATGTATCCCAGCATGTGCCAAAAGGGACACAAGTAAATTGTTTAACAGGAGTTGTGCAGGAGGAAGTACCAGTGGTAAGGGATTTCCCTGAAGTTGTTGGGGAACTTTGCAATAATTCAAAATTTTCCTACGTGTCACCAAGATCAATATATGGAGTCATCTAGCAACGAGGGAGGAGTGGATCTACATACCCTTGTAGATCGCGCGCGGAAGCGTTCAAGAGAACGGGGTTGATGGAGTCGTACTCATCGTGATTCAAATCACCGATGATCCTAGCGCCGAACGGACGGCACCTCCGCGTTCAACACACGTACGGAGCAGCGACGTCTCCTCCTTCTTGATCCAGCAAGGGGGGAGGAGAGGTTGATGGAGATCCAGCAGCACGACGGCGTGGTGGTGGAAGTAGCGGGATTCCAACAGGGCTTCGCCAAGCGCTGCGGGAGGAGGGAGATGTGTCATGGGAGGGAGAGGGAGGCGCTAGGGCTTGGGTTATGTTGCCCTCCCTTCCCCCCACTATATATAGGGCCAAGGGAGAGGGGGAGGGCGCAGCCTTGCCCCTTCCTCCAAGGAAGGGTGCGGCCAAGGGGGGAGGAGTCCATCCTCCCCAAGGCACCTCGGAGGTGCCTTCCCCCTTTAGGACTCTCCCCTCCTCTTGTCCCTTTGGCGCATGGGCCTCTAGGGGCTGGTGCCCTTGGCCCATATAGGCCAAGGCGCACCCCCTACAGACCATGTGGCCCCCGGGGTAGGTGGCCCCACCCGGTGGACCCCCGGGACCCTTCCGGTGGTCCCGATACAATACCGGTGACCCCGAAACTTGTCCCGATGGCCGAAATAGCACTTCCTATATATAATTCTTTACCTCCGGACCATTCCGGAACTCCTCGTGACGTCCGGGATCTCATTCGGGACTCTGAACAACTTTCAGGTTACCGCATACTAATATCTCTATAACCCTAGCGTCACCGAACCTTAAGTGTGTAGACCCTACGGGTTCGGGAGACATGCATACATGACCGAGATGACTCTCCGGTCAATAACCAACAGCGGGATCTGGATACCCATGTTGGCTCCCACATGTTCCACGATGATCTCATCGGATGAACCACGATGTCAAGGACTTAATCAATCCCGTATACAATTCCCTTTGTCTAGCGGTACGATACTTGCCCGAGATTCGATCATCGGTATCCTGATACCTTGTTCAATCTCGTTACCGGCAAGTCTCTTTACTCGTTTTGTAACACATCATCCCGTGATCAACTCCTTGATTACATTGTGCACATTATGATGATGTCCTACCGAGTGGGCCCAGAGACACCTCTCCGTCACACGGAGTGACAAATCCCAGTCTCGATTCGTGCCAACCCAACAGACACTTTCGGAGATACCCGTAGTGTACCTTTATAGCCACCCAGTTACGTTGTGACGTTTGGCACACCCAAAGCACTCCTACGGTATCCGGGAGTTGCACAATCTCATGGTCTAAGGAAATGATACTTGACATTAGAAAAGCTTTAGCATACGAACTACACGATCTAGTGCTATGCTTAGGATTGGGTCTTGTCCATCACATCATTCTCCTAATGATGTGATCCCGTTATCAACGACATCCAATGTCCATGGTCAGGAAACCGTAACCATCTATTGATCAACGAGCTAGTCAACTAGAGGCTTACTAGGGACATGGTGTTGTCTATGTATCCACACATGTATCTGAGTTTCCTATCAATACAATTCTAGCATGGATAATAAACGATTATCATGAACAAGGAAATATAATAATAACTAATTTATTATTGCCTCTAGGGCATATTTCCAACAGTCTCCCACTTGCACTAGAGTCAATAATCCAGTTCACATCGATATGTGATTAACACTCAAGGTCACATCCCCATGTGACTAACACCCAAAGAGTTCTGGGTTTGATCATGTTATGCTTGTGAGAGAGGTTATAGTCAACGGGTCTGCAACATTCAGATCCGTATGTACTTCGCAAATTTCTATGTCATCTTGTAGATGCAACTTCTATGCTACATTTGGAGCCACTTCAAATAATTGTTCTACTTGGAGCTATTCTAAATTGTTGCTCCATTATACATATCCGGTATCTCTACTCAGAGCTATCCTGATAGGTGTTAAGCTTGCATCGACGTAACTCTTTACGTCGAACTCTTTATCACCTCCATAACCGAGAAACATATCCTTATTCCTCTAAGGATAATTTAGACCGCTATCTGGTGATCTACTCCTAGATTACCTTTGTACCCTCTTGCCAGATTTGTGGCAAGGCACACATCAGGTGCGGTACACAGCATAGCATACTGTAGATCCTATGTCTTAAGCATAGGGGACGACCTTCGTCCTTTCTCTCTATTCTGCCGTGGTCGAGCTCTAAGTCTTAACTTCATACCTTACAACTCAGGCAAGAACTCCTTCTTTGACTGATCCATCTTGAACACCTTCAAGATCATGTCAAGGTATGTGCTCATTTGAAAGTACCATTAAGCGTTTTGATCTATCCTTATAGATCTTGATGCTCAATGTTCAAGTAGCTTAATCCAGGCTTTCCATTGAAAAACACTTTTCAAATAACTCTGCATGCTTTCCAGAAATTCTATATCATTTCTGATCCATAATATGTCAACAACATATACTCATCAGAAAATCTATAGTGCTCCCACTCACTTCTTTGGAAATACAAGTTTCTCATAAACTTTGTATAAACCCAAAATCTTTGATCATCTCATCAAAGCATACATTCCAACTCCGAGATGCTTACTCCAGTCCCTAGAAGGATTGCTGGAGCTTTGCACACTTATTAGCATCTTTCAGGATTGACAAAACCTTCCGGTTGTATCACATACAACCTTTCCTCAAAAATCGTCGAGGAAACAATGGTTTTTGGCATCCTATCTGCAAGATTTCACAAATAATGCAGTAATTGCTAATATAATTCCAACAGACTCTTAGCATCGCTACGAGTGAGAAAGTCTCATCGCAGTCAACTCCTTGAACTTGTCGGAAAACATCTTAACGACAAGTCGAGCTTTCTTAATGGTGATACCTACCATCATTGTCCGTCTTCCTTTTAAAAATCCATATGTACCTAACAGCCTTACGACCATCAAGTAGTTCTTCCAAAGTCTACACTTTGTTTTCATATATGGATCCTCTCTCGGATTATATGGCCTCGAGCCATTTTGGAATCCGGGCCCACCATCGCTTCTCCATGGCTCGTAGGTTCATTGTTGTCTAGCAACATGACTTCCAAGATAGGATTACGTACCACTCTGAAGTAGTACGCATCCTTGTCATCCCACGAGGTTTGGTAGTGACTTGATCTGAAGTTTCATGATCACTATCATAAGCTTCCACTTCAATTGGTGTAGGTGCCACAGGAACAACTCCTGTGCCCTGCCACACACTAGTTGAAGAGACGGTTCAATAACCTCATCAAGTATCCACCATCCTCCCACTCAATTCTTTCGAGAGAAACTTTTCGTCGAGAAAGGACCCGATTCTAGAAACAATCCCTTATTGCTTTCGGATCTGAGACATGAGGTATACCCAACTATTTTGGGTGTCCTATGAAGATGCATTTATCCGCTTTGGGTTCGAGCTTATCAGCCTGAAACTTTTTCACGTAAGCGTCGCAGCCCCAAACTTCTAAGAAATGACAGCTTAGGTTTCTCTAAACCATAGTTCATATGGTCTCATCTCATCGGAATTATGTGGTGCCCTATTTAAAGTGAATGTGGTTGTCTCTAATGCCTAACCCATAAACTATCGTGGTAATTCGATAAGAGACATCATGGTATGCATCATGTCCAATAGGGTGCAGTTATGATGTTCGGACACACCATCACACTATGGTGTTCCAGGCTGTATTAGTTGTGAAACAATTTCCACAATGTCTTAATTCTGTGCCAAACTCGTAATTCAGATATTCATCTCTATGATCATATCATAGATATTTTATCCTCTTGTCACGACGATCTTTCAACTTCACCCTGAAATTACTTGAACCTTTCAATAATTCAGACTCGTGATTCATCAAGTAAATATACTCAACATCTACTCAAATCATCTGTGAAGTAAGAACATAACGGTGTCCACTACACGCCTCAGCACTCATTGGACTGCACACATCAAAATGTATTACTTCCAACAAGTTGCTTTCTAGTTCCATTTTACTGAAAACGAGGCTTTCAGTCATCTTGCCCATGTGGTATGATTTGCATGTCTCAAGTGATTCAAAATCAAGTGAGTCCAAACGGTCCATTTGCATGCATATACACCAATAGACATGGTTCGCATGCCTCAAACTTTTCAAAAACGAGTGAGCCCAAAGATCCATCAGCATGGAGCTTCTTCATGTGTTTTATACTGATATGACTTAAGTGGCAGTGCCACAAGTAGGTGGTACTATCATTACTATCTTATATCTTTTGGCATGAACATGTGTATCACTATGATCGAGATTCAATGAACCATTCATTTTAGGTGCAAGACCATTGAAGGTATTATTCAAATAAACAGAGTAACCGTTATTCTCCTTAAATGAGTAACCGTATTGCGATAGTCATAATCCAATCATGTCTATGCTCAACGCAAACACCAAATGACAATTATTTAGGTTTAACCCCAATCTCGATGGTAGAGGGAGCGTGCGATGCTTGATCATATCAACATTGGAAACACTTCCAACACATATCGTCAGCTCACCTTTAGCTAGTCTCCGTTTATTCCGTAGCTTTTATTTCGAGTTACTAACACTTAGCAACCGAACCGGTATCTAATACCCTGGTGCTACTAGGAGTACTAGTAAAGTACACATCAACACAATGTATATCCAATATACTTCTATCGACCTTGCCAGCCTTCTAATCTACCAAGTATCTAGGGTAATTCTGCTCCAGTGGCTGTTCCCCTTATTACAGAAGCACTTAGTCTCGGGTTTGGGTTCAACTTTGGGTTTCTTCATTAGAGCAGCAGCTGATTTGCCGTTTAATGAAGTATCCCTTCTTGCCCTTGCCCTTCTTGAAACTAGTGGTTTCACCAACCATCAACAATTGATGCTCCTTCTTGATTTCTACTTTTGTGGTGTCAAACATCGCGAATATCTCAAGGATCATCATATATGTCCCTGATATATTATAGTTCATCACGAAGCTCTAGCAGCTTGGTGGTAATGACTTCGGAGAACCATCACTATTTCATCTGGAAGATCAACTCCCACTCGATTCAAGCGATTGTTGTACTCAGAATCTGAGCACAAGTTCAACAATTGAGCTTTTCTCCCTTAGTTTGCAGGCTAAGAAAATCGTCGGAGGTCTTATACCTCTTGACGTGGGCACGAGCCTAAAATCCCAATTTCAGCCCTCGAAACATCTCATATGTTTTGCGATGTTTCAAAACGTCTTCGGTGCCTCAACTCTAAGCCGTTTAACTGAACTATCACGTAGTTATCAAAATGTGTATGTCAGATGTTCGCAACATCCACAGACAACGTTCGAGGTTCAGCACACTGAGCGGTGTATTAAGGACATAAGCCTTCTATGAAGCAATGAGGACAATCCTCAGTTTACGGACCTAGTCCGCATAATTGCTACTATCAACTTTCAACTAAATTTTCTCTAGGAACATATCTAAACATTAGAACTAAAGCGCGAGCTATGACATAATTTGCGAAGACCTTTTGACTATGTTCAGGGTAATTAAGTTCATCTTATGAACTCCCACTCAGATAGACATCCCTCTAGTCATCTAAGTGATTACATGATCCGAGTCAACTAGGTCGTGTCCGATCATCACGTGAGACGGACTAGTCATCATCGGTGAACATCTTCATGTTGATCGTATCTACCATACGACTCATGCTCGACCTTTCGGTCTCTTGTGTTCCGAGGCCATGTCTGTACATGCTAGGCTCGTCAAGTCAACCTAAGTGTTTTGCGTGTGTAAATCCGTCTTACACCCGTTGTATGTGAACGTTAGAATCTATCACACCCGATCATCACGTGGTGCTTCAAAACAACGAACTGTCGCAACAATGCACAGTTAGGGGGAACACCTTCTTGAAATTTTAATGAGGGATCATCTTATTTACTACTGTTGTTCTAAGAAAATAAGATGTATAAACATGATAAACATCATATGCAATCAAATAGTGACATGATATGGCCAATATCATATTGCTCCTTTTGATCTCCATCTTCGGGGCTCCATGATCATCTTGTCACCGGCATGACACCATGATCTCCATCATCATGATCTCCATCATCGTGTCTTCTTGAAGTTGTCTCTTCAACTATTACTTCTACTACTACAGCTAACGGTTAGCAATAAAGTAAAGTAATTACATGACGTTTATGTTGACACATAGGTCATAAATAAATTAAGACAACTCCTATGGCTCCTGCCAGTTGTCATACTCATCGACATGCAAGTCATGATTCCTATTACAAGAACATGATCATCTCATACATCACATATATTATTCATCACATCCTTTGGCCATATCACATCACATAGCATACCCTGCAAAAACAAGTTAGACGTCCTCTAATTGTTGTTTGCATGTTTTACGTGGCTGCTATGGGTTTCTAGCAAGAACGTTTCTTACCTACGCAAAAACCACGACGTGATATGCCAATTGCTATTTACCCTTCATAAGGACCCTTTTCATCGAATCTGATCCGACTAAAGTGGGAGAGACAGACACCCGCCAGCCACCTTATGCAACTAGTGCATGTTAGTCGGTGGAACCGGTCTCACGTAAGCGTACGTGTAAGGTTGGTCCGGGCCGCTTCATCCCATGATGCCGCCGAATCAAGATTGGACTAGTAATGGTAAGCATATTGAACAAAATCAACGCCCACAACTACTTTGTGTTCTACTCGTGCATAGAAACTACACATAGACCTAGCTCATGATGCCACTGTTGGGGAACGTAGCAATAATTCAAAATTTTCCTACATGTCACCAAGATCAATCTATGGAGTCATCTAGCAACAAGGGAGGAGTGGATCTACATACCCTTGTAGATCGCGCGCGGAAGCGTTCAAGAGAACGGGGTTGATGGAGTCGTACTCATCGTGATTCAAATCACCGATGATCTTAGCGCCGAACGGACGGCACCTCCGCGTTCAACACACGTACTGAGCAGTGACGTCTCCTCCTTCTTGATCCAGCAAGGGGGGAGGAGAGGTTGATGGAGATCCAGCAGCACGACGGCGTGGTGGTGGAAGTAGCGGGATTCCAACAGGGCTTCGCCAAGCGCCGCGGGAGGAGGGAGATGTGTCATGGGAGGGAGAGGGAGGCGCCAGGGCTTGGGTTATGTTGCCCTCCCTTCCCCCCACTATATATAGGGCCAAGGGAGAGGGGGAGGGCGCAGCCTTGCCCCTTCCTCCAAGGAAGGGTGCGGCCAAGGGGGGGAGGAGTCCATCCTCCCCAAGGCACCTTGGAGGTGCCTTCCCCCTTTAGGACTCTCCCCTCCTCTTGTCCCTTTGGTGCATGGGCCTCTAGGGGCTGGTGCCCTTGGCCCATATAGGCCAAGGCGCACCCCCTACAGCCCATGTGGCCCCCGGGGTAGGTGGCCCCACCCGGTGGACCCCCGGGACCCTTCCTGTGGTCCCGGTACAATACCGGTGACCCCGAAACTTGTCCCGATGGCCGAAATAGCACTTCCTATATATAATTCTTTACCTCCAAACCATTCCGGAACTCCTCGTGACGTTCGGGATATCATCCGGGACTCCGAACAACTTTCGGGTTACCGCATACTAATATCTCTATAACCCTAGCGTCACCGAACCTTAAGTGTGTAGACCCTACGGGTTCGGGAGACATGCAGACATGACCAAGATGACTCTCCGGTCAATAACCAACAGTGGGATCTGGATACCCATGTTGGCTCCCACATGTTCCACGATGATCTCATCGGATGAACCACGATGTCAAGGACTTAATCAATCCCGTATACAATTCCCTTTGTCTAGCGGTACGGTACTTGCCCGAGATTCGATCATCGGTATCCCGATACCTTGTTCAATCTTGTTACCGGCAAGTCTCTTTACTCGTTCCGTAACACATCATCCCGTGATCAACTCCTTGATCACATTGTGCACATTATGATGATGTCCTACCGAGTGGGCCCAGAGATACCTCTCCGTCACACGGAGTGACAAATCCCAGTCTCGATTCGTGCCAACCCAACAGACACTTTCGGAGATACCCGTAGTGTACCTTTATAGCCACCCAGTTACATTGTGACGTTTGGCACACCCAAAGCACTCCTACGGTATCCGGGAGTTGCACAATCTCATGGTCTAAGGAAATGATACTTGACATTAGAAAAGCTTTAGCATACGAACTACACGATCTAGTGCTATGCTTAGGATTGGGTCTTGTCCATCACATCATTCTCCTAATGATGTGATCCCGTTATCAACGACATCCAATGTCCATGGTCAGGAAACCGTAACCATCTATTGATCAACGAGCTAGTCAACCAGAGGCTTACTAGGGACATGGTGTTGTCTATGTATCCACACATGTATCTGAGTTTCCTATCAATACAATTCTAGCATGGATAATAAACGATTATCATGAACAAGGAAATATAATAATAACTAATTTATTATTGCCTCTAGGGCATATTTCCAACAGAAGTATTTCCAGAAGAGTTGCTAGGCATGCCACCAGATAGAGATATTGAGTTTTTGATTGAGCTATTGCCAGGCACAGGGCCAATATCAAAGAGACCATACAGGATGCCCGCAAAGGATTTGGTGGAGATTAAGAAGCAGATTAAGGAGTTACTAGATAAAGGTTACATTCGCCCAAGTTCGTCGCCTTGGGGATCACCAGTACTTCTAGTGGAGAAAAAGGATGGATCGTTAAGGATGGTTGTTGATTATCGTGGGTTGAATGAAGTAACGATCAAGAACAAGTACCCACTACCAATGATCAATGATCTGTTTGATCGATTGCAAGGAGCTAAAGTGTTTTCCAAGATCGATCTGCCATCAGGATACCACCAGTTGAAGATTCGAGAACATGATATACCTAAGACAACTTTTACTACCAGGTATGGGATGTACGAGTATACCGTTATGTCATTTGGTCTGACTAACGCACCTGCTTATTTTATGAACATGATGAACAAAGTGTTTATGGAGTTCTTGGATAAGTTCGTCGTGGTGTTCATTGATGATATCCTGGTTTACTCGAAGAATGAAGAGGAGCATAAGGAACATTTGCGTTTGGTACTTGAGAAGCTCAGAGAGCATCAGTTGTATGCCAAGTTCACCAAATGTGAGTTTTGGTTGAAGGAAGTAGGATTCCTCGGACACGTTATATCCGGAGAAGGTATATCAGTAGATCCCACTAAAGTTGATACCGTGACCAAGTGGGAAGCACCAACCACGGTTGGAGAGATCCGGAGTTTCCTTGGACTCGTAGGATACTACCGGAGATTTATTGAGAATTTCTCCAAGATTGTAAAACCTATGACGGAGTTATTAAAGAAGGATACCAAGTTCATATGGACTGAGGAGTGTGAGGCTAGTTTCCAGGAGTTGAAGAAACACTTGGTTACTTCACCAATGTTGATTTTGCCAGACCAGACCAAGGATTATGAGGTGTATTGCGACGCTTCACGACGAGGACTTGGAGCAGTGCTTATGTAGGAAGGGAGAGTTGTTTCATATGCCTCACGACAACTGAAACCCCACGAATTGAATTATGCCACGCATGATTTGGAGTTAGCAGCCGTAGTGCATGCATTGAAAACATGGAGAAATTTCCTCATTGGAAATCATTGTGAGGTGTATACGGACCACAAGAGTTTGAAATACATTTTCACGCAGAAGGAGTTAAACCTCAGACAAAGGAGATGGTTGGGACTCATCAAGGATTATGATATGAGATTGCATTACCATCCCGGAAAGGCTAATGTAGTAGCTGACGCATTGAGCCGTAAGAGCCATGTCAATACACTAATGACGGGAGAAATACCAAAGGAGTTAGCTGAGGATCTTCGTGAGCTATGTTTGGAAATAGTTCCGAGAGGTTATGTAGCAGCATTGGAGATTCAGTCAACTTTGATGGATAGAACCAGAGAAGCTCAGAAGACTGACAAAGAGATTGCCTCTATAAAGGAGAAAATGAGCTAAGGAAAGGCTAAAGGATTTCGTGAGGATGAGCACGACACCCTATGGTTTGAAGACCGTGTTTATGTGCCCAATGACCCAGAGATCAGGAAGTTGATTCTACAAGAGGCACACGACTCACCATATTCGATTCACCCAGGAAATACCAAGATGTATTTGGATTTGAAGGATACTTTCTGGTGGACCAGAATGAAGAAAGATATTGCGGAGTATGTAGCAGTTTGTGATGTATGTCAGAGAGTAAAGGCAGAGCATCAGAAGCCAGCAGGATTGCTACAGCCATTGCCGATACCCGAATGGAAGTGGGATAAGTTAGGCATGGATTTTATCACGGGATTACCCAGGAGTCGTTCAGGCTATGACTCGATTTGGGTTGTAGTCGATTGGTTGACGAAGGTAGCTCATTTCATCCCGGTAAAGACCACTTACACCAGTGCTAAGTTGGCAAAGATATACATGACCAGGATTGTATGCTTACATGGAGTTCCGAGGAGTATAGTATCAGATAGAGGAACCCAATTTACCTCAAAGTTCTGGAATCAGTTGCACGAAACTTTGGGTACCAGGCTAGAGTTCAGCACAACTTTTCATCCACAGACAGATGGACAGACCGAGAGAGTCAATCAGATTTTGGAAGACATGCTGAGAGCTTGTGCGCTAGATTATGGATCTAGTTGGGACGACAATTTGCCATATGCAGAATTCTCTTACAACAACAACTATCAATCTAGTTTAAAGATGGCCCCTTTCGAAGCCTTGTACGGAAGGAGGTGCAGGACACCATTGTCATGGGATGAAGTTGGAGACCGCCAGTTGTTTGGACCGGATCTGATTAAGGAGTCTGAACAGAAAGTGAAATTGATTCGTGATAGGCTCAAGGTAGCCCAGTCCAGGCAGAAGAGCTACGCAGATTCTAAACGCAAGGAGACAGTTTACGAAGTCGGAGACAAAGTTTATCTTCGAGTATCCCCACTTCGGGGAATAAAGCGTTTTAGTGTTAAGGGAAAGTTAGCTCCACGGTCTGTAGGACCATACCGAGTATTGGAACGTATGGGAGAAGTGGCCTACAAGTTGGAATTGTCCGAAGGATTGTCGGGAGTTTATGATGTGTTTCACGTTTCTCAACTGAAGAAGTGCCACGCGGAGATGGCTGACATACCCTTGAGAGACACGGTGCCATTGGAAGCAATTCCGTTGGATAGTGATTTGACCTATGAGGAGAAACCAGTTAAGATCCTAGAATATGCCAGCCGAGTCACCCGCAGCAAGGTTATCAAGTTCTGTAAGGTTCAGTGGAGCCACCACACGGAGGATGAAGCCACCTGGGAGCGAGAGGAAGATTTGCTCAAGGACCACCCTCACCTATTTTCTAGCCAACCCGAATCTTGAGGGCGAGATTCATCTTAAGGGGGTAGGTTTGTAACATCCCAAATTTTCAATTTGGATTGTTATACATTAGTTCATCATTGCATATCATATTTTATTTGCTTTTAGTTTTGATCCTAGAAATTCTACGCAACTCAAGGACCCACGGAGAGAGTTGGGGATTTCATTATTTTCATATTTGAGTTCTCTCAAATTTTGAGAATAGGATCATTTGATTTTAATTATTTTATCATCAATTATTTCTATTACAAAAGTATGAGAGAGGGAATAAAATGACTTTCCCAAAATAAAAAAATATTGAGGATTTAATAATAAAATCAAATAAGTTTTTATTTCGGAGTTTTTCGTTATTTTATTAGAATTTAGGAAAAATGTGCGTTTTTCAAAATTGCATTTAGGACCCAAATAAATGTTCACCTTGTGCGGCTTGATTTTAGAAGCCGGGGAAAATTTATTTCTGGATTTTTGGAGTCCGTTTAGTATTTCTTTTATTTATTCTTCTGCGCGGAATAATTAAAAAAAAACGAAACCGACCTACGTGCCGTGTTAGGCCCGGACTCCTCTGGGGCCGGCCTTTAAAGCCGGGGCGCCCGACCCCGCAGCCCACCGAGCCGCCCCGCCGCCTCGAACCCTAGCGCCGCCCGCGCCGCGCCGCCGCCGCCACCCGCGCCGCCGCCGCCGCCCACCGCCTCGCCGCCGGATCCCGCCGCCGCCGCCCGCCAGTGCCGCGCCGCCCCGCCGCCCGACCACCCCGTCGCCGGAGCACCGCCGGCGCCGCCGGAACCTTGCCGGAATTGCCGGGTAGTTTTTTTAGACGCCGTTTTTTTTTCAAAAAACCGTTCGTTTTTTCCGACGGTTTTGTTCGTTTTTTTAGTTTCGGTTTTTTGAAATAGATCAGTTTTTCTGATTTATTTAAATAGCGAGCATTCATTCATTCGTTCTAGCGAACGTTCGTCGTTTTTTCTTTTTTCGGATTAAATCCGCGATTTTTCTGATCGCGATTTCTGATCCGATTTTCATTAGTGTATAACTTTTTGCTCGTTTATCGGAATCAGGCGATTCAAGCGCCTGGAGTTTCGTCTCGAAACCCTCTATCCGTTTAACCAACTTAAACAAGTTTTTGCCACTGTAAAAATTTCCCTAGATCCAGAATAGTAAATGAAGCATGTTTCTTTTGCCGTTTGACTTTCGTTGCTTCGTTTGATTTGATTCTTTTTGCAAACCGGAGTTCTTAAGTTGAACCTTCTGGTTAGATCTCTTATTTGAGTTTTACCTGTGCATTAGATGAATACTTATTGCATGCTTGTTTGTTTGTCTGCGTTAGAATATCCGGAGTGCGCCGCTTGTTACTTCGAATCTCTAGGTTTCGCGGATCATCAGCAAGGCAAGTAACACTTTGATCATACCTCCTACTACCCAGTTTTATTGCATTAGATCAATCCTCAAACATTGCATGATTAGGATCTAATTAAATTGTGGGTTTGGGAAGTAGTTGAGGTAGTACCTATTACCTGTTGTATTATCAAACCTTTGGGAGTTACTTCTGCGTTTGCTTACTATTGCTATGCTATGCTAGTGGATTGGGTGAGTGATATTCATGACAGATGTGAGTTTGTTAAATTAATGGTTTATCTAAGGTGGCAACTTAAACACACATCTGGGTGGATTGAGGTACCTGGGTATTCCAGGATTGTCTGTTTTCTTTATGGACCGCCACCCAGGCCCAAAGGGATCATGATATTTTTCGTACTAGAAACTTCCGTATGCAGCCACAAGCTATTATGGGCTCTAGCATAGTTGATTAAGTCGTGCGAACTCTTACAGGGTAGACTAGCAGATGTAGGGGAAAGTAGGTGTAATGGTCTATCCATCGTAAGGTGCTAGCGCTTCTGAAAGACCGTGTCTCGGTCATCCGTCTTCTCAAACACCATGTAGTGCGAGAAACCAAACGGAGGCGATCGAGTCTTGTGGGGAAAAGTGCGCAAACCTCTATAGAGTGTATAAACTAATCATGGTTAGCCGTGTCCCCGGTTATGGACAACTTGAGTATCTAGTACCTGGATTAACATGTGAATCTCAACATGTTACCCTAAGATTTAATTTTGTTGGGTTTTGTTTAATGATGATGCTTAATTGGGATTGAGGATGCTGTCAACCATTCTCAATGTTTAACAACTACCATGATAGTTAAATAAAATTTATTCCTTTACAGTAGGGAAAAATTGGCTTTACGCAAAACTGTAACCATAGAGCTTTCCACCAGCCAAATATGCATATAGAATAGTTGTTTCATTCCATTACTCTCTATGTGTTACCTTGCCAGCATATTCCATGGGGGTTTGCTTGCCTGGCACTTCTGAAGATAGTATTGTGTCTTCATCAGTGACATCGATCACAACGCCACAAACGTCGGTTATCATGAAGGACCAACACCGGCTAGTAGAGTCCTACTTCTTGAGATTGCATTGGTTTTTCCCTTGAAGAGGAAAGCGTGATGTAGCAAAGTAGAGGCAAGTATTTCTCTCAGTTAAGAACCAAGGTATCAATCTAGTAGGAGATACAAGCAAATCTCCAATCTATGCACCTGCACAAACAATCAAACACTTGCACCCAACGCGATAAAGGGGTTGTCAATCCCTTCACGGTCACTTGCAAAGGTGAGATCTGATAGATATATATATATATAAAAGATTACTAAAACATAAAACAAAACAAAAGTAAATAAATTGCAGCGAGATATTTTTGGGTTTTCTGGTTTATAGATCTGAAAATATATCACGGAGGAGTCCCGTGGGGCCCACAAGCCAGGGGGCGCGCCCCACCCCTAGGGCGCTCCCTGAGGGCTTGTGGAGCCCTTGGGGCTCTTCTAACTTCCTCTCCAAGTCATATGTGTGTCTTCTGGTCCAAGAAAATTCATCGTAAAGTTTTATTCTGTTTGGACTCCGTTTGATATTCCTTTTCTGCAAAACTCAGAATCAAGGAAAAAACAGAAGCTGGCACTGGGGTCTGGGTTAATTAGTTACTCCCAAAAATAGTATAAAATAGCATATTAATGCTTATAAAACATCTGAAACATAAAATATAATAGCATGGAACAATAAAAAAAATATAGATACGTTGGAGACGTATCTGCAGCGACACTAGGTGTTGAGTTGCCTGGTCGCGAGTCGCATCTGGCATGTGTTGTGTACTGACCTCTAAGACAAGAAGTCCAAAACTTTGTAGTTTTAATTGTCTATCGAGTTTTGTGCTGCTTACCACACAATCCCATATGGTTAAGTTATCAATCCAGTAGGAGATCCAATCTAGAAGCCTTTTTCGGCACTTTGCCGGAGGGGTCAACGATCATGGAGGGACTTCATCATCACCCTTACTTCTCTGATGATGCGTGAGTAGTTTACCACAGACCTATAGGTCCGTAGGTAGTAGCTAGATGGCTTCTTCTCTCTCTTTTTGATCTTCAATATAATGTTCTCCTCGATGTTTTTGGAGATCTATTTGATGTAATGACTTTTTGCGGTGTGTTTGTTGGGATCCGATGAATTGCGAGTTTATGATCAGATCTATCCATGAATATTATTTGAGTCTTTGCCGAACTCTTTTATGCATCATTGCTATAGCCTTGTATTTCTTCTCTGAAACTTTAGTTTGGTTTAGCCAACTAGATTGATTTTTCTTGCCATGGGAAGATGTGCTTTGTGATGGGTTTGATCTTGCTGTGCTCAGTCTCAGTTATAGAAAGAGACATGACACGCATGTATCGTTGCTATTAAGGATAAAAAGATGGAATCTATTCCTACATGAATACATCTTATCTACATCATGTCATCATTCTTATTGCATTACTCTGTTTTTCCATGAACTTAATACACTAAATGCATGTTGGATAGCGGTTGATGTGTGGAGTAATAGCAGTAGATGTAGGCATGAGTCGGTCTACTAATCTTGGACGTGATGCCTATATACATGATCATTGCCTTAGATATCATCATAATTATTTGCTCTTCTGTCAATTGCCCAACAGTAATTTGTTTACCCACCATATGCTATTTCTTCTCAAGAGAAGCCTCTAGTGAAATCTACGCCCCTCGGATCTATTTCCTATCATATTAAAACCCAAAAATACCTTGCTGTACTTTTTATTTATTTATTTTATTTTGTGTTTTTGCTAGACCTATTTATCAAATCTCATACAATTTAATCTATCTCAATACTGAGGATGGATTGACAACCCCTCTTACGCGTTGGGTTGCAAGTATTTGTTATTTGTGTGCAGGTGCTGTTTACATAGTGTTGCTTGGTTCTCCTAATGGATTGATAACCTTGGTTTCATAACTAAGGAAAATACTTACCGTTGTTGTGATGCATCATCCTCTCCTCTTCGGGGTAATACCAACGCCAATACAAGAAATCATGTAACCATGGGCAGAATTTGTCCCATTAGCAGAACATGCCAGTAACATACTGTAAGTAATCGAGGGCCGGAAATGAGGCGAATATTTTATGGGTCCTTAGATGGCCAAAAGATAGCATGGGCGAGAAAATGGCCCAACTGAATCATGGGCCATTAATGGTTCCAAAGCAATGTACTGTTCATGATGGGCCAGAATCAGCATAGGACATTGAAGGGCCCAGAGATATAGAAGGCCTCATATGGGCCGAATGACGTCACAGGCCATATACGAGCCGAAAGTGACATTGGGCTGGAATCATATTGGACGGCCCACATGACGCTACTAGGCCGAATTCGGGAAGGCCATAACAGGTCGTGAGCAAGCCGTAAATGGGCTATATGTGAACAAGCCATTAACATGCTTTCCATGGGCCGACCCACTAACTTTTGACCAAGTCAAACGGGCTGGATTTTTTTAACCTAAATGGGCCACTGTTGGGCCGTTCCACGTGTCCACGTATCATAGGCGCCACCCCGTCCATTGGATGGCAAACCTCAACTGACACGTGGATCCGCTTGCGAATGAGAATTGTACATGTGGAAAATCACCATTGGTGCCGGCTGTTAATGGGTTATCGGATCCAAACCAGAACCCGATAGCTTAATGAAGGAAATATGCCCTAGAGGCAATAATAAAGTTGTTATTTATATTTCCTTATAAAATGATAAATGTTTATTATTCATGCTAGAATTGTATTAACCGGAAACTTAGTACATGTGTGAATACATAGACAAAACAAAGTGTCCCTAGTATGCCTCTAGTTGACTGACTCGTTAATCAAAGATGGTTATGTTTCCTGACCATAGACATGTGTTGTCATTTGATGAACGTGATCACATCATTAGAGAATGATGTGATGGACAAGACCCAACCATTAGCATAGCATTATGATCGTTGAGTTCTATGGCTATTGCTTTCTTCATGACTTATACATGTTCCTCTGACTATGAGATTATGCAACTCCCGAATACCAGAGGAACACCTTGTGTGATATCAAACTTCACAGCGTAACTAGGTGATTATAAAGATGTTGTACAGGTGTCTTCGAAGGTGTTTGTTGGGTTGGCATAGATCGAGATTAGGATTTGTCACTCTGTGTATTGGAGAGGTATCTCTGGGCCCTCTCGGTAATGCACATCACTATAAGCCTTGCAAGCAATGTGACTAATGAGTTAGTTGCGGGATGATGCATTACGGAACGAGTACATAGGCTTGCCAGTAACGAGATTGAACTAGGTATGATGATACCGATGATTGAATCTCGGGCACGTAACATGCCGATGATAAAAGGAACAACATATGTTGTTATGCGGTTTGACCGATAAAGATCTTCGTAGAATACGTAGGAGCCAATATGAACATCCAGGTTACGCTATTGGTTATTGACCGGATGTGAGTCTCGGTCATGTCTACATAGTTCTCGAACCCGTAGGGTCCGCACGCTTAACGTTCGATGACAATCGGTATTATGAGTTTATGTGTTTTGATGTACCGAAGGTAGTTTGGAGTCCCAGATGTGATCACGGACATGACGAGGAGTCTCGAAATTGTCGAGACATAAATATCGATATATTGGAAGGCTATGTTTGGACATCGGAAGGGTTCCGGATGAGTTCGGGCATTTACCGGAGTACCGGGGGGGGGGGGGGGCTTACCGGAACCCCCCGGGGAGTCAATGGGCCTTATTGGGCCTTAGTGGGAGAGAGGAGGAGGCGTCCAGGTGAAGGCCCCCCAAGCCCAATCCGAATTGGGTGGTGGGCCGCCCCCCTTTCCTTCCCTCTCTCTCCCTCTTCCTTCTTCTCCTATTCCAACAAGGGAAGGGGGAAACCTACTCCTACTGGGAGTAGGACTCCCCCTTGGGCGCGCCCTATGAGGGCAGGCCCTCCCCTCCTCCACTCCTTTATATACGGGGGAGGTGGGCACCCCATAGACACACAAGTTGACAGTTGTCTTAGCCGTGTGCGGTGCCCCCCTCCATAGATTTCCACCTCAGTCATATCGTTGTAGAGCTTAGGCGAAGCCCTGTGTCGGTAACTTCATCATCACCATCACCACGCCGTCGTGCTGACGAAACTCTCCCTCGGCCTCAGATGGATCAAGAGTACGAGGGACGTCACTGAGCTGAACATGTGCAGATCACGGAGGTGCCATGTGTTCGGTACTTGGATTGGTTGGATCGCAAAGACGTTCGACTACATCAACCGTGTTAGTAAATGCTTCCGCTTTCGGTCTACGAGGGTACGTGGACACACTCTCTCCGCACATTGATATGCATCACCTAGATGGATCTTGCGTGTGCGTAGGAATTTTTTTGAAATTACTGCGTTCCCCAACACTTAACGGGGAAGCCACGTGTCGGTTACCCTTGACAAAAACACTTCCATGACGTGACATTTATCGTCATGGAAGTGGACACTTCCGTGATGATAATTTCAATATTGTCATGGAACACTTCTATGACACCAGATGTATGACTATCTTGATTCTGTCATTAGATTGTCACGGATGTACATGCATGATAGAAAATGTGACCTACTGTGACAAACACGTATCATCACGGAAGTGTTTTTTTAGTGAAGGTTTGAACTCAGCACCGGGCGAGGGCATTTAAGATGCCTTCGTCTCGACAATTATGTCAGAAGGTTGCAGATGCCACTTGAAGCTATGTCGGTATTGTTGGGGAACGTAGTAATTTCAAAAAAATTCCTACGCACACGCAAGATCATGGTGATGCATAGCAACGAGAGGGGAGAGTGTGATCTACGTTCCCTTGTAGATCGACAACGGAAGCGTTTGGTTGATGTAGTCGTACGTCTTCACGACCCGACCGATCAAGCACCGAAACTACGGCACCTCCGAGTTATAGCACACGTTCAGCTCGATGACGATCCCCGGACTCCGATCCAGCAAAGTGTCGGGGAAGAGTTCCATCAGCACGACGGCGTGGTGACGATCTTGATGCACTACCGTCGCAGGGCTTCGCCTAAGCACTGCTACAATATTATCGAGGACTATGGTGGTAGGGGCACCGCACACGGCTAAGAATATGATCACCTGGATCAACTTGTGTGTCAAGGGGTGTCCTCTGCCCCCGTATATAAAGGATCAAGGGGAGGAGGCCGGCCGGCCCTCTATGGCGCGCCAAGGAGGAGTCCTCCTCCTAGTAGGAGTAGGACTCCGACTAGGAGGGGGAAAGAAGTGGGGAGGGAGAGGGAAAGGGGGGCGCCGCCCCCCTCTCCTAGTCCAATTCGGACCAGGGGGAGGAGGCGTGCGGCCCACCTTTGGCTGCCCGTCTCTCTCTCCACTAAGGCCCATATGGCCCATTACTTCTCCCGGGGGGTTCCGGTAACCCTCCGGCTCTCCGGTTTTCTCCGAAATCACCGGGAACCCTTCCGGTGTCCGAATATAGCCATCCAATATATCAATCTTTATGTCTCGACCATTTCGAGACTCCTCGTCATGTCCGTGATCACATCTGGGACTCCGAACTAACTTCGGTACATCAAAACTCATAAACTCATAATATAACTATCATCGAGACCTTAAGCGTGTGGACCCTACGGGTTCGAGAACAATGTAGACATGACCGAGACACGTCTCCGATCAATAACCAATAGCGGAACCTAGATGCTCATATTGGCTCCTACATATTCTATGAAGATCTTTATCGGTCAGACTGCATAACAACATACGTTGTTCCCTTTGTCATCAGTATGTTACTTTCCCGAGATTCCATCGTCGGTATCCCATACCTAGTTCAATCTCGTTACCGGCAAGTCTCTTTACTCGTTACGTAATACATCATCTCACAACTAACTCATTAGTTGCAATGCTTGCAAGGCTTATGTGATGTGTATTACCGAGAGGGCCCAGAGATACCTCTCCGACAATCGGAGTGACAAATCCTAATCTCGAAATACGCCAACCCAACATGTACCTTTGGAGACACCTATAGAGCACCTTTATAATCACCCATTTACGTTGTGACGTTTGGTAGCACACAAAGTGTTCCTCCGGCAAACGGGAGTTGCATAATCTCATAGTCATAGGAACATGTATAAGTCATGAAGAAAGCAATAGCAACATACTAAACGTTCGGGTGCTAAGCTAATGGAATGGGTCATGTCAATCAGATCATTCACCTAATGATGTGATCCCGTTAATCAAATAACAACTCTTTGTTCATGGTTAGGAAACATAACCATCTTTGATTAACGAGCTAGTCAAGTAGAGGCATACTAGTGACACTCTGTTTGTCTATGTATTCACACATGTATTATGTTTCCGGTTAATACAATTCTAGCATGAATAAGAAACATTTATCATGATATAAGGAAATAAATAATAACTTTATTATTGCCTCTAGGGCATATTTCCTTCAGTCTCCCACTTGCACTAGAGTCAATAATCTAGATTACACAGTAATGATTCTAACACCCATGGAGCCTTGGTGTTGATCGTGTTTTGGTCGTGGAAGAGGCTTAGTCAACGGTTTTGCAACATTCAGATCCGTATGTATCTTTCAAATCTCTATGTCTCCCACCTGGACTAGATCCCGGATGGAATTGAAGCATCTCTTGATGTGCTTGGTTCTCTTGTGAAATCTGGATTCCTTTGCCAAGGCAATTGCACCAGTATTGTCACAAAAGATTTTCATTGGACCCGATGCACTAGGTATGACACCTATATCGGATATGAACTCCTTCATCCAGACTCCTTCATTCGCTGCTTCCGAAGCAGCCATGTACTCCGCTTCACATGTAGATCCCGCAACAACGCTTTGTTTAGAAATGCACCAACTGACAGCTCCACCATTTAATGTAAACACGTATCCGGTTTGCGATTTAGAATCGTCCGGATCAGTGTCAAAGCTTGCATCAATGTAACCTTTTACGATGAGCTCTTTGTCACCTCCATATATGAGAAACATATCCTTAGTCCTTTTCAGGTATTTCAGGATGTTCTTGACCGCTGTCCAGTGATCCACTCCTGGATCACTTTGGTACCTCCCTGCTAGACTTATAGCAAGGCACACATCGGGTCTGGTACACAGCATTGCATACATGATAGAGCCTATGGCTGAAGCATAGGGAACATCTTTCATTTTCTCTCTATCTTCTGCAGTGGTCGGGCATTGAGTCTTACTCAACTTCACACCTTGTAACACAGGCAAGAACCCTTTCTTTGCTTGATCCATTTTGAACTTCTTCAAAACTTTGTCAAGGTATGTGCTTTGTGAAAGTCCAATTAAGCGTCTTGATCTATCTCTATAGATCTTAATGCCTAATATGTAAGCAGCTTCACCGAGGTCTTTCATTGAAAAACTCTTATTCAAGTATCCCTTTATGCTATCCAGAAATTCTATATTATTTCCAATTAGTAATATGTCATCCACATATAATATCAGAAATGCTACAGAGCTCCCACTCACTTTCTTGTAAATACAGGCTTCTCCAAAAGTCTGTATAAAACCAAATGCTTTGATCACACTATCAAAGCGTTTATTCCAACTCCGAGAGGCTTGCACCAGTCCATAAATGGATCGCTGTAGCTTGCACACTTTGTTAGCTCCCTTTGGATCGACAAAACCTTCTGGTTGCATCATATACAACTCTTCTTCCAGAAATCCATTCAGGAATGCAGTTTTGACATCCATCTGCCAAATTTCATAATCATAAAATGCGGCAATTGCTAACATGATTCGGACAGACTTAAGCATCGCTACGGGTGAGAAGGTCTCATCGTAGTCAATCCCTTGAACTTGTCGAAAACCTTTTGCGACAAGTCGAGCTTTGTAGACAGTAATATTACCGTCAGCGTCAGTCTTCTTCTTGAAGATCCATTTATTCTCAATTGCTTGCCGATCATCGGGCAAGTCAACCAAAGTCCATACTTTGTTCTCATACATGGATCCCATCTCAGATTTCATGGCTTCAAGCCATTTTGCGGAATCTGGGCTCACCATCGCTTCTTCATAGTTTGTAGGTTCATCATGATCTAGTAGCATGACTTCCAGAACAGGATTACCGTACCACTCTGGCGCGGATCTCACTCTGGTTGATCTACGAGGTTCAGTAGTATCTTGTTCTGAAGTTTCATGATCATCATCATTAGCTTCCTCACTAACTGGTGTAAGTGTCACTGAAACAGTTTTATGTGAAGCACTACTTTCCAATAAGGGAGCAGGTACAGTTACCTCGTCAAGTTCTACTTTCCTCCCACTCACTTCTTTCGAGAGAAACTCCTTCTCCAGAAAGTTTCCGAACTTAGCAACAAAAGTCTTGCCTTCGGATCTGTGATAGAAGGTGTATCCAATAGTCTCCTTTGGATATCCTATGAAGACACATTTCTCTGATTTGGGTTCGAGCTTATCAGGTTGAAGCTTTTTCACATAAGCATCGCAGCCCCAAACTTTCAGAAACGACAACTTTGGTTTCTTGCCAAACCACAGTTCATAAGGCGTCGTCTCAACGGATTTTGATGGTGCCCTATTTAACGTGAATGCGGCCGTCTCTAGAGCATATCCCCAAAACGATAGCGGTAAATCAGTAAGAGACATCATAGATCGCACCATATCTAGTAAAGTACGATTACGACGTTCGGACACACCATTGCGCTGTGGTGTTCCGGGTGGCGTGAGTTGCGAAACTATTCCGCATTGTTTCAAATGTACACCAAACTCGTAACTCAAATATTCTCCTCCACGATCAGATCGTAGAAACTTTATTTTCTTGTTACGATGATTTTCAACTTCACTCTGAAACTCTTTGAACTTTTCAAACATTTCAGATTATGTTTCATTAAGTAGATATACCCATATCTGCTTAAGTCATCTGTGAAGGTGAGAAAATAACGATATCCGCCACGAGCCTCAATATTCATCGGACCACATACATCTGTATGTATGATTTCCAACAAATCTTTTGCTCTCTCCATAGTACCGGAGAACAGTGTTTTAGTCATCTTGCCCATGAGGCACGGTTCGCAAGTACCAAGTGATTCATAATCAAGTGGTTCCAAAAGTCCATCAGTATGGAGTTTCTTCATGCGCTTTACACCGATATGACCTAAACGGCAGTGCCACAAATAATTTGCACTATCATTATCAACTCTGCATCTTTTGGCTTCAACACTATGAATATGTGTGTCACTACTATCGAGATTCAATAAAAATAGACCACTCTTTAAGGGTGCATGACCATAAAAGATATTACTCATATAAATAGAATAACCATTATTCTCAGATTTAAATGAATAACCGTCTCGCATCAAACAAGATCCAGATATAATGTTCATGCTTAACGCTGGCACCAAATAACAATTATTTAGGTCTAATATTAATCCCGAAGGTAGATGTAGAGGTAGCGTGCCGACTGCGATCACATCGACTTTGGAACCGTTTCCCACGCGCATCGTCACCTCGTCCTTAGCCAATCTTCGCTTAATCCGTAGTCCCTGTTTCGAGTTGCAAATATTAGCAACAGAACCAGTATCAAATACCTAGGTGCTACTGCGAGCATTAGTAAGGTACACATCAATAACATGTATATCACATATACCTTTGTTCACCTTGCCATCCTTCTTATCCGCCAAATACTTGGGGCAGTTCCGCTTCCAGTGACCAGTCTGCTTGCAGTAGAAGCACTCAGTTTCAGGCTTAGGTCCAGGTTTGGGTTTCTTCTCTTGAGTAGCAACTTGCTTGCTGTTCTTTTTGAAGCTCTCCTTCTTCTTCCCTTTGCCTTTTTCTTGAAACTAGTGGTCTTGTTGACCATCAACACTTGATGCTCCTTCTTGATTTCTACCTCCGTAGCTTTCAGCATTGCGAAGAGCTTGGGAATAGTCTTATTCATCCCTTGCATATTATAGTTCATCATGAAGCTCTTGTAGCTTGGTGGAAGTGATTGGAGAATTCTGTCAATGACGCAATCATCTGGAAGATTAACTCCCAATTGAATCAAGTGATTATTATACCCAGACAATTTGAGTATATGCTCACTGACAGAACTGTTCTCCTCCATCTTGCAACTATAGAACTTATTGGAGACTTCATATCTCTCAATCCGGGCATTTGCTTTAAATATTAACTTCAACTCCTGGAACATCTCATATGCTCCATGACGTTCAAAACATCGTTGAAGTCCCGATTCTAAGCCGTAAAGCATGGCACACTGAACTATCGAGTAGTCATCAGCTTTGCTCTGCCAGACGTTCATAACATCTGGTGTTGCTCCAGCAGCAGGCCTGGCACCCAGCGGTGCTTCCAGGACGTAATTCTTCTGTGCAGCAATGAGGATAATCCTCAAGTTACGGACCCAGTCCGTGTAATTGCTACCATCATCTTTCCACTTTGCTTTCTCAAGGAACGCATTAAAATTTAACGGAACAACAACACGAGCCATCTATATACAATCAAGCATAAACAAGCAAGATACTATCAGATACTGAGTTTCATGATAAATTTAGGTTCAATTAATTTACTTAAAGAACTCCCACTTAGATAGACATCCCTCTAATCCTCTAAGTGATTACGTGATCCAAATCAACTAAACCATGTCCGATCATCACGTGAGATGGAGTAGTTTCATTGGTGAACATCACTATGTTGATCATATCTACTATATGATTCACACTCGACCTTTCGGTCTCCGTGTTCCGAGGCCATATCTGTATATGCTTGGCTCGTCAAGTATAACCTGAGTATTCCGCATGTGCAACTGTTTTGCACCCGTTGTATTTGAACGTATAGCCTATCACACCCGATCATCACGTGGTGTCTCAGCACGAAGAACTTTCGCAATGGTGCATACTCAGGGAGAACACTTCTTGATAATTAGTGAGAGATCATCTTATAATGCTACCGTCAATCAAAGCAAGATAAGATGCATAAAAGATAAACATCACATGCAATCAATATAAGTGATATGATATGGCCATCATCATCTTGTGCTTGTGATCTCCATCTTCGAAGCACCGTCGTGATCACCATCGTCACCGGCGCGACACCTTGATCTCCATCGTAGCATCGTTGTCGTCTCGCCAATCTTATGCTTCCACGACTATCGCTACCGCTTAGTGATAAAGTAAAGCATTACAGCGCGATTGCATTGCATACAATAAAGCGACAACCATATGGCTCCTGCCAGTTGCCGATAACTCGGTTACAAAACATGATCATCTCATACAATAAAATTTAGCATCATGTCTTGACCATATCACATCACAACATGCCCTGCAAAAACAAGTTAGACGTCCTCTACTTTGTTGTTGCAAGTTTTACGTGGCTGCTACGGGCTTAAGCAAGAACCAATCTTACCTACGCATCAAAACCACAACGATAGTTTGTCAAGTTGGTGCTGTTTTAACCTTCGCAAGGACCGGGCGTAGCCACACTCGGTTCAACTAAAGTTGGAGAAACTGTCACCCGCAAGCCACCTATGTGCAAAGCACGTCGGGAGAACCGGTCTCGCGTAAGCGTACGCGTAATGTCGGTCCGGGCCGCTTCGTCCAACAATACCGCCAAACCAAAGTATGACATGCTGGTAAGCAGTATGACTTATATCGCCCACAACTCACTTGTGTTCTACTCGTGCATATAACATCAACATATAAAACCTAGGCTCAGATGCCACTGTTGGGGAACGTAGTAATTTCAAAAAATTTCCTACGCACACGCAAGATCATGGTGATGCATAGCAACGAGAGGGGAGAGTGTGATCTACGTACCCTTGTAGATCGACAACGGAAGCATTTGGTTGATGTAGTCGTACGTCTTCACGACCCGACCGATCAAGCACCGAAACTACGGCTCCTCCGAGTTCTAGCACACGTTCAGCTCGATGACGATCCCCGAACTCCGATCCGGCAAAGTGTCGGGGAAGATTTCTGTCAGCACGACGACGTGGTGATGATCTTGATGCACTACCGTCGCAGGGCTTCGCCTAAGCACTGCTACAATATTATCGAGGACTATGGTGGAAGGGGGCACCGCACACGGCTAAGAATATGATCACCTGGATCAACTTGTGTGTCAAGGGGTGTCCTCTGCCCCCGTATATAAAGGATCATGGGGAGGAGGCCGGCCGGACCTCTATGGCGCGCCAAGGAGGAGTCCTCCTCCTAGTAGGAGTAGGACTCCTACTAGGAGGGGGAAAGAAGTGGGGAGGGAGAGGGAAAGGGGGGCGCCGCCCCCCCTCTCCTAGTCCAATTCGGACCAGGGGGGAGGAGGCGCGCGGCCCACCTTTGGCTGCCCCTCTCTCTCTCCACTAAGGCCCATATGGCCCATTACTTCTCCCGGGGGGTTCCGGTAACCCTCCGGCTCTCCGGTTTTCTCCGAAATCACCCGGAACACTTCCGGTGTCCGAATATAGCCGTCCAATATATCAATCTTTATGTCTCGACCATTTCGAGACTCCTCGTCATGTCCGTGATCACATCCGGGACTCTGAACTAACTTCGGTACATCAAAACTCATAAACTCATAATATAACTGTCATTGAAACCTTAAGCGTGCGGACCCTACGGGTTCGAGAACAATGTAGACATGACCGAGACACGTCTCCGGTCAATAACCAATAGCGGAACCTGGATGCTCATATTGGCTCCTACATATTCTACGAAGATCTTTATCGGTCAGACCGCATAACAACATACGTTGTTCCCTTTGTCATCGGTATGTTACTTGCCCGAGATTCGATCGTCGGTATCCCATACCTAGTTCAATCTCGTTACCGGCAAGTCTCTTTACTCGTTCCATAATACATCATCTCACAACTAACTCATTAGTTGCAATGCTTGCAAGGCTTATGTGATGTGTATTACTGAGAGGGCCCAGAGATACCTCTCCGACAATCGGAGTGACAAATCCTAATCTTGAAATACGCCAACCCAACATGTACCTTTGGAGACACCTGTAGAGCACCTTTATAATCACCCATTTACGTTGTGACGTTTGGTAGCACACAAAGTGTTCCTCCGGCAAACGGGAGTTGCATAATCTCATAGTCATAGGAACATGTATAAGTCATGAAGAAAGCAATAGCAACATACTAAACGATCGGGTGCTAAGCTAATGGAATGGGTCATGTCAATCAGATCATTCACCTAATGATGTGATCCCGTTAATCAAATAACAACTCTTTGTTCATGGTTAGGAAACATAACCATCTTTGATTAACGAGCTAGTCAAGTAGAGGCATACTAGTGACACTCTGTTTGTCTATGTATTCACACATGTATTATGTTTCCAGTTAATACAATTCTAGCATGAATAATAAACATTTATCATGATATAAGGAAATAAATAATAACTTTATTATTGCCTCTAGGGCATATTTCCTTCAGGTATTTCCCCAAAGAGGAAGGGATGATGCAGCACAGTGGCGGTAGGTATTTCCCTCAGATATGAAACCAAGGTTATCGAACCAGTAGGAGAACCAAGCAACACAACGTAAACAACCCCTACACACAGATAACAAATCCTCGCAACCCGACGTGTTAAAGGGGTTGTCAATCCCTTCCGGGGTACGTGATAACCCACAAGTATAGGGGATCGCAACAGTTTTCGAGGGTAGAGTATTCAACCCAAATTTATTGATTCGACACAAGGGGAGCCAAGGAATATTTTCAAGTATTGGCAGCTAAGTTGTCAATTCAACCACACCTAGAAACTTAATATCTGCAGCAAAGTGTTTAGTAGCAAAGTAATATGATAGTAGTGGTAACGGTAGCAAAAGGTAATGATAGCAAAAGTAATGTTTTTCGTATTTTGTAGTGATGATAGGAATAGCAACAGAAAAGTAAATAAGCGAAGAACAATATATGGAAAGCTCGTAGGCGATGGATCAGTGATGGAGAATTATGTCGGATGTGGTTCATCATGTAACAATCATAACCTAGGGTGACACAGAACTAGCTCCAATTCATCAATGTAATGTAGGCATGTATTCCGAATATAGTCATACGTGCTTATGAAAAAGAACGTGCATGACATCTTTTGTCCTACCCTCCCATGGCAGCGGGGTCCTAACGGAAACTAAGGGATATTAAGGCCTCCTTTTAATAGAGTACCGGACCAAAGCATTAACACATAGTGAATACATGAACTCCTCAAACTATGGTCATCATCGATAAGTATCCCGATTATTGTCACTTCGGGGTTAACGGATCATAACACATAATAGGTGACTATAGACTTGCAAGATAGGATCAAGAACTCTCATATATTGATGAAAACATAATAGGTTCAGATCTGAAATCATGGCACTCGGGCCCTAGTGACAAGCATTAAGCATAGCAAAGTCATAACAACATCAATCTCAGAACATAGTGGATACTAGGGATCAAACCCTAACAAAACTAACTCGTTTACATGATAAATCTCATCCAACCCATCACCGTCCAGCAAGCCTACGATGGAATTACTCACGCACGCCGGTGAGCATCATGAAATTGGTGATGGAGGATGGTTAATGATGACGATGGCGACGGATTCCCCTCTCTGAAGCCCCGAACGGACTCCAGATCAGCCCTCCCGAGAGGTTTTAGGGCTTGGCGGCGGCTCCATATCGTAAAACGCGATGAATCCTTCTCCTTGATTTTTCTCTCCCCGAAACCAAATATATAGAGTTGGAGTTGAGGTCGGAGGAGCTCCAGGGGGCCCACGAGGCAGGGGGGCGCGCCCTAGGGGGGCAGGCGCGCCCCCACCCTCGTGGACAGGTGGTGGGCCCCCTGGTCTTCATCTTTTTCAAGGATTTTTTTTATTATTTCCAAATAGACGTTCCGTGAAGTTTTAGGTCATTCCGAGAACTTTTGTTTCTGCATATACATAACACCATGGCAATTCTGCTGAAAACAACGTTAGTCCGGGTTAGTTCCATCTAAATCATGCAAGTTAGAGTCCAAAACAAGGGCAAAAGTGTTTGGAAAAGCATATACGACGGAGACATATCAACTCCCCCAAGCTTAAACCTTTGCTTGTCCTCAAGCAATTCAGTTGACAAACTGAAAGTGATAAAGAAAAACTTTTACAAACTCTGTTTGCTCTTGTTGTTGTAAATATGTAAAGTCAGCATTCAAGTTTTTAGCAAAGATTATGAACTAACCATATTCACAATAACACATAGGTCTCATGTTTACTCATATCAATGGCATAATCAACTAGCGAGCAATAATAATGAATCTCGGATGACAACACTTTCTCAAAACAATCATAATATGATATAACAAGACCCTATCTCGCTAGCCATTTCTGAGACTGCAAAACATAAATGCAGAGCACCTTTAAAGATCAAGGACTGACTAGACATTGTAATTCATGGTAAAAGAGATCCAGTCAAGTCATACTCAATGTAAACTAACAGTAATGAATGCAAATGACAGCGGTGCTCTCCAACTGGTGCTTTTTAATAAGAGGATGATGACTCAGCATAAAAGTAAATCGGTAGGCCCTTCGCAGAGGGAAGTAGGGATTTGTAGAGGTGCCAGAGCTCGATTTTAAAATAGAGATGAATAATATTTTGAGTGGTATACTTTCATTGTCAACATAACAACCAAGAGATGGCGATATCTTCCATTCTACACACATTATAGGCGGTTCCCAAACAGAATGGTAAAGTTTATACTCCCCCTCCACCAACAAGCATCAATCCATGGCTTGCTCGAAACAGCGAGTGCCTCCAACTAACAAGAGTCCCAGGGGGAGTTTTGTTTACAATTATTTTGATTTAGTTTGCATAAAGCATGGGACTGGGCATCCCGGTGACCAGCCATTTTCTCGTGAGTGAGGAGCGGAGTCCACTCCTCTTGAGAATAACCCGCCTAACTTGGAAGATACAGACAACCCTAGTTGATACATGAGCTATTCGAGCGTACAAAACAGGATATTTATTTGAAGGTTTAGAGTTTGGCACATACAAATTTACTTGGAACGGCAGGTAGGTACCGTATATAGGCAGGTATAGTGGACTCATATGGAATAACTTTGAGGTTTATGGAGTTGGATGCACAAGCAGTATTCCCGCTTAGTACAGGTGAAGGCTAGCAGAAGACTGGGAAGCGACCAGCTAGAGAGCGACAACAGTCATGAACATGCATTAAAATTAATCAACACCGAATGCAAGTATGAGTAGGATATAGTCCACCATGAACATAAATATCGTGAAGGCTATGTTGATTTTGTTTCAACTACATGCGTGAACATGCGCCAAGTCAAGTCACTTAAATCATTCAGAGGAGGATACCACCCTATCATACCACATCATAACCATTTTAATAACATGTTGGCACGCAAGGTAAACCATTATAAGCCCCTAGCTAATCAAGCATGGCACAAGAAACTATGATCTCTAGTTGTCATTGCAAACATGTTTATTCATAATAGGCTGAATTAGGAACGATGAACTAATTAGATTTACAAAACAAGAGAGGTCGAGTTCGTACCAGCTTTTCTCATCTCAGTCAGTCCATCATATATCGTCATAATTGCCTTTCACTTGCACGACCGAACGATGTGGATAATAATAATAGTGCACGTGCATTGGACTAAGTTGGAATCTGCAAGCATTCAATAAACAGGAGAAGACAAGGCAATATGGGCTCTTTTGTCAGATCAACAATAATGCATATAAGAGCCACTTCAACAATTTAATTATGGTCTTCTCCTATCGACCCCAAAGAAAAGAAAAGAAATAAAACTATTTACACGGGAAAGCTCCCAACAAGCAAAAGAAGAACAAGAAATCTTTTTGGGTTTTCTTTTTTAATTACTACTACAAGCATGGAAAGCAAATGGATTAAAAGCTACAACTAATTTTTTTGGTTTTTCTTAAGGTTTATTAAACACACAAGAAGAAAGCATAAAAAGGAAAACAAACTAGCATGGATGATACAATGAAAAAGTATGACCACCGACATCTAGCAATGAGTGTGTGAACATGAATGTAATGTCGGTGAGAAATACATACTCCCCCAAGGTTAGGCTTTTGGCCTAAGTTGGTCTATGGCCACGGCTGGCCTGGCGGATGTCCATAATAATAGTTGGGGTCGTACTGCAATGAAGAAGACTCTGACTGCCACTGGTTGGCAATCATCTCCGGATCCCACTGGTAATTGGACTGTCGTGGAGGATCAACTTGTGGTTCCAACTCTGGCTCTATGGCTGGTGCAGGGTCCCGGTAGGCGTGAATGTCCTCCGGCGAGACGAGGTACTGGCCTGCAGATAAATCAAACAAGGAAGGAGCAGGCAAGGTAATAGTCTCCAGATGGCGTTTATCAAAGAACAAGTTGTATTTAAGCTCCCCTTCCCTATTCTTTATAATGAAATCATGCGCTACCATACTATTATAATCTAAATAAATAGTAGGTAGCAATTTTTCTTCTTTTTCATAGTGCCTAATAGGTATATTATAATATGCAGCAAGGCGTGAAGCATAGATACCACCAAAAATGGGACCCTTTGTACGGTTCAGACTTAACTGTTTAACAATAATACTACCCATACTAACAGAGTTATCAGAGAATAAACCGTGGAACAAAATAATAATATCAGGAACACTAATGTTTCCACAGTTTCCGCGACCAATTAAGCAACGACTAGCAAATTTAGCAAAGTAGCGTAAAACAGGAAAATGTATGCTAGTGATTCGTGCATCGGAAACCTTCCTCGTTTCCCCTACAGTGATGGTATCAATAAACCCATCCACACCGCCGCGATGTGGTTCCTCTATCGTGCCCTCGAAAGGGACCAAACAAACCCAACAAAAATCATAAAGTGGCATCTCCTTATGCTCATCATATAAATAAAACTCCACCGTAGGTGGTGAGCTCCTAGAATGGAAATGAAAGTTTTACACAAAGATATTAGTGAGTAAGAGATACTGGTCGCGTTGGTCGTGGAGGAAGGCAGTGAGGCCTGCATTCTCAGCCATTTCATAAAAATCATCATAAATCCCGGCTGCTCTCAAGAATTCATCAGAAGGCCATTCACACGGCCGAACCTCCGCGGCGCGAGGCAGATTATACTTGGGCTTCGCTGCCTTTTCATTTTGCTTTTCCTTCGAGCTTTGGCTCGATGAGCCCCTCAAAAATCTCTTCATTATTTTCTGAAAAAATATGAAATTTTTAGTAACTCCAAAATAAAAGTAAACCAAACTCAACAAAATTGATAGCAACTACTCCTACAAGTGCCTAGAGCCTATATCATGCATCAAAACTACTTTTGACCATATAAATTTGACATGCAAGCTCAAGAACAGGGTTACCTAAGCAGCACAAATTTGCAATGAATAAAGCACTAGAACAAAAACTAATTGGACCAATGGAGGAGTCACATACCAAGGAACAACCTCCCCAAGCAGTTTTGTGAGAGGTGCTTTGAGCAAGGAGATCGAAAATGGCAGCAAAATGAGCTTGGACTCAGGTTTGAGCTGGATATTCGTGCTTGTGGGAGGAAGAAGGAGTGTGTGGGTGCAGGAATAAGTGGAGGAGGGCCACCATGGGCCCACGAGGCAGGGGGCGCGCCTAGGGGGGTAGGGCGTGCCCTCCACCCTCGTGGCTAGGTGGATGCCCCCCTGTTGTGTTCTCGGTGCCAAATATTCTCAAATATTCCAGAAAAAATCATATTTAAATTCCAGGGCATTTGGAGAACTTTTATTTTTGGGGTATTTTTATATTTCATGGATAATTCAGATAACAGGCGGAAAATACTTATTTTTATTTTATTTAATATAAATAACAGAAAGTAAGAGAGGGTACAGAAAGTTGTGTTTTCTAGTTTCATCCATCTCATGATCATCGAAAGGAATCCACTAACAAGGTTGATCAAGTCTTGTTAATGAACTCATTCCGAATAACATGGAACTAGAGAAATTTCGAATAACACTATGTTACCTCAACGAGGATATGCACATCCCCAATAATAAGAATATCATATTTCTTCTTGACAGTAGGAAGAGGAAATTCAAAAACCTCCAAATATAATCGATGGAATTTTCCCAATAGAGTTGATACTATGAACTTGAGGTTGTTTCCTCAGAAAGTGTACCGTATGCTCATTACCATTAACATGAAAAGTGACATTGCCTTTAGTGCAATCAATAACAGCCCCCGCAGTATTCAAAAAGGGTCTTCCAAGAATAATAGACATACTATCGTCCTCGGGAATATCAAGAATAACAAAGTTCGTTAAAATAGTAATGTTTGCAACTACAACAGGCACATCCTCACAAATACCGACAGGTATAGCAGTTGATTTATCATCCATTTGCAAAGATATTTCAGTAGGTGTCAACTTATTCAAATCAAGTCTACGATATAAATAGAGAGGCATAACACTAACACCGGCTCCAAGGTCACATAAAGCAGTTTTAACATAATTTCGTTTAATGGAGCATGGTATAGTGGGTACTCCTGGATCTCCTAGTTTCTTTGGTATTCCACCCTTAAAAGTATAATTAGCAAGCATGGTGGAAATTTCAGCTTCCGGTATCTTTCTTTTATTAGTAACAATTTCTTTCATATACTTAGCATAAGGATTCATTTTAAGCATATCAATTAATCACATACGCAAAAACATAGGTCTAATCATTTCAACAAAGCGCTCAAAATCCTCATCATCCTTTTTCTTGGATGGTTTGGGAGGAAAAGGCATGGGTTTCTGAACCCATGGTTCTCTTTCTTTACCATGCTTCCTAGCAACAAAGTCTTTCTTATCATAACGTTGATTCTTTGATTGCGGGTTATCAAGATCAACAACAGGTTCAATTTCTATATCATTATCATTACTAGGTTGAGCATCATCATGAACATTATCATTAACATTATCACTAGTTTCAGGTTCATTACCAGATTGTGTTTCAGCATCATAAATAAAAATATCATTTGGATTCTTAGGTGTATCAATAACAGGTTCACTAGAAGCATGCAAAGTCCTATCATTTTTCTTTTTCTTCCTTTTAGAAGGACTAGGTGCATCTATATTATTTCTCTGAGAATCTTGCTCAATTCTCTTAGGGTGGCCTTCAGGATACAGAGGTTCCTGAGTCATTCTACCACCTCTAGTCATAACTCTAATAACATTATCATTTTTCTTACTATTCAATTCATTGAGCAAGTCATTTTGAGCTTTAAGTACTTGTTCTAATTGAGTGGTAACCATAGAAGCATGTTTACTAATAAGTTTAAGTTCACCTTTGACATTAGCCATATAATCACCCAAGTGTTCAAGCATATTTGAATTGTATTTCAATTGTCTACCAAAATAAGCATTGAAGTCTTCTTGCTTAACCATAAATTTATCAAACTCATCTAAGCATGGGCTAGCAAACTTAGTAAATGGGATTTCAACTTTATCATATCTATAGAGAGAATTTACCTTTACTACCTGTGTCGGGTTATCAAGACCATGAGTTTCTTCAATAGGTAATGGATTAAGATCATATGTTTCTTCAACAGACGGTAAATTAAGACCGTGTATTTCTTCAATAGGAGGTAAATTCTTAACATCTTCAGCTTTAATACCTTTTTCTTTCATAGATTTCTTTGCCACTTGCATATCTTCAGGACTGAGAAATAGAACACCTCTCTTCTTCGGAGTTGGTTTAGGAATAGACTCAGGAATTGGCTCAGGAAGTGTCCAATTATTTTCATTTGTCAACATATTATTCAATAGAATTTCAGCTTCATCCGGTGTTCTTTCCCTGAAAACAGAACCAGCACAACTATCTAGGTAATCTCTGGAAGCATTGGTTAGTCCATTATAAAAGATATCAAGTATTTCATTTTTCTTAAGAGGATGATCAGGCAAAGCGTTAAGTAATTGGAGAAGCCTCCCCCAAGCTTGTGGGAGACTCTCTTCTTCAATTTGCACAAAATTATATATATCCCTCAAAGCAGCTTGTTTCTTATGAGCAGGGAAATATTTAGCAGAGAAGTAATAATCATATCCTGGGGACTACGCACACAACCAGGATCAAGAGAATTAAACCATATCTTAGCATCACCCTTTAATGAGAATGGAAATATTTTAAGGATATAAAAGTAGCGAGTTCTCTCATCATTAGTAAACAGGGTGGCTATATCATTTAATTTAGTAAGATGTGCCACAACAGTTTCAGATTCATAGCCATGAAAAGGATCAGATTCAACCAAAGTAATTATATCAGGATCAACAGAGAATTCATAATCCTTATCAGTAACACAGATAGGTGAAGTAGCAAAAGCAGGGCCAGTTTTCATTCTAGCATTAAGAGATTGCTGCTTCCATTTAGCTAATAATTTCTTAAGATCACTTCTATTATTACAAGCAAGAATAGCTCTAGCAGATTCTTCATCCAGAACATAACCCTCAGGAACAACTGACAATTCATAAGTATTAGGGGGAGAGTCTTCATCATCATTATCTTCAATATAATCAGTTTCTTTAATTTCATTCTCTCTAACCCTAGCAAGTTGTTCACCAAGAAATTCACCAAGTGGCACAGTAGTATCAAGTGTAGAAGTAGTTTCATCATAAGTATCATGCATAGCAGAAGTGGCATCATCAATAACATGTGACATATCAGAACGAATAGCAGAAGCAGGTTTAGGTGTCGCAAGCTTACTCAAAACAGAAGGTGAATCAAGTGCAGAGCTAGATGGCAGTTCCTTACCTCCCCTCGTAGTTGAGGGATAAATCTTGGTTTTTGGATCTCTCAAGTTCTTCATAATGATAAGCAGATATAAATCCCAAGTGACTCAAAGAATAGAGCTATGCTCCCCGGCAACGGCGCTAGAAAATAGTCTTGATAACCCACAAGTATAGGGGATCGCAACAGTTTTCGAGGGTAGAGTATTCAACCCAAATTTATTGATTCGACACAAGGGGAGCCAAAGAATATTCTCAAGTATTGGCAGCTGAGTTGTCAATTCAACTACACCTGGAAACTTGATATCTACAACAAAGTGTTTAGTAGCAAAGTAATATGATAGTAGTGGTAACGGTAGCAAAAGGTAATGATAGCAAAAGGAATGTTTTTGGTATTTTGTAGTGATGATAGCAATAGCAACGAAAAAGTAAATAAGCGAAGAACAATATATGGAAACCTCGTAGGCAATGGATCAGTGATGGAGAATTATGCCGGATGTGGTTCATCATGTAACAGTCATAACCTATGGTGACACAGAACTAGCTCCAATTCATCAATGTAATGTAGGCATGTATTCCGAATATAGTCATACATGCTTATGGAAAAGAACTTGCATGACATCTTTTGTCCTACCCTCCCGTGGCAGCGGGGTCCTAACAGAAACTAAGGGATATTAAGGCCTCCTTTTAATAGAGTACCGGACCAAAGCATTAACACATAGTGAATACATGAACTCCTCAAACTATGGTCATCACCAGTAAGTATCTCGATTATTGTCACTTCGGGGTTAACGGATCATAACACATAATAGGTGACTATAGACTTGCAAGATAGGATCAAGAACTCTCATATATTGATGAAAACATAATAGGTTCAGATCTGAAATCATGGCACTCGGGCCCTAGTGACAAGCATTAAGCATAGCAAAGTCATAGCAACATCAATCTTAGAACATAGTGGATACAAGGGATCAAACCCTAACAAAACTAACTCGATTACATGATAAATCTCATCCAACCCATCACCGTCCAGCAAGCCTACAATGGAATTACTCACGCACGGCGGTGAGCATCATGAAATTGGTGATGGAGGATGGTTGATGATGATGATGGCGATGGATTCCCCTCTCCGGAGCCCCGAACGGACTCCAGATCAGCCCTCCCGAGAGGTTTTAGGGCTTGGCGGTGGCTCCTTATCGTAAAACGCGATGAATCCTTCTCCTTGATTTTTTTCTCCCCGAAACCAAATATATAGAGTTGGAGTTGAGGTCGGAGGAGCTCCAGGGGGCCCACGAGGTAGGGGGGTGCGCCCTAGGGGGGTAGGAGCGCTCCCCACCCTCGTGGACAGGTGGTGGGCCCCCTGGTCTTCATCTTTTGCAAGGATTTTTTATTATTTCCAAATAGATGTTCTGTGAAGTTTCAGGTTATTCCGAGAACTTTTGTTTCTGCACATAAATAACACCATGGCAATTCTGCTGAAAACAGCGTCAGTCCGGTTAGTTCCATTCAAATCATGCAAGTTAGAGTCCAAAACAAGGGCAAAAGTGTTTGGAAAAGTAGATACGACGAAGACGTATCAGTACGGCGCCTCAAGATTGGCAAACAGACGTGATTTAAATTTGTAGTAAGTTGATAGATAGATCTAAAATAAAATAAATAGAAATAAAACGCAACTAGGTATTTTTGTATTTTTTTGGATTAAAAGATCTAAAAATAAATGCCAGAGAAAAGTAGATCACAAAGGCAAATATATGAGAAAGAAGACCCAGGGGCCGAGGTTTCACTAGTGGTTTCTCTCGAGAAAAACAACAAACGGTGGGTCAACAAATTACTGTTGGGCAATTGACAGGACTTCGAATAATTATGACGATATCGAGGCAATGATCATTATATAGGCATCACGTCTAAGATTAGTAGACTGACTCCTGCCTGCATCTACTACTATTACTCCACACATTGACCGCTATCCAGCATGCATCTAGTGTATTAAGTTCATGGAAAAATGGAGTAATGCAATAAGAACGATGACATGATGTAGACAAGATCTATCTATTTAGAGATATACCCCATCGTTTTATCCTTAGTAGCAACGATACATACGTGTCATTTCCCTTTATGTCACTGGGATCAAGCACCGTAAGATCGAACCCACTACAAAGCACCTCTTCCCATTGCAAGATAAATAGATCAAGTTGGCCAAACAAAAACCAAATATCATAGAAGAAATACGAGGCTATAAGCAATCATGCATATAAGAGATCAAAGAAACTCAAATAACTTTCATGAATATAAAAAGATAGATCTGATCATAAACTCAAAGTTCATCGATCCCAACAAACACACCGCAAAAGAGTTACATCATATGGATCTCCAAGAGACCATTGTATTGAGAATCCAGCGAGAGAGAGAAAGCCATCTAGCTACTAACTACGGACCCGAAGGTCTACAAAGAACTACTCACACATCATCAGGGAGGCACCAATGGAGGTGGTGAACCCCATCCGAGATGGTGTCTAGATTGGATCTGGTGGTTCTGGACTCTGCGGCGGCTGGATGAATATTTCGTCAACTCCCCTAGGGTTTCTGGAATATTGGGGTATTTATAGAGCAAAGAGGTGGCCCGGGGGGCACCCGAGGTGGGCAAAACTCACCAAGGCGCACCTGGGCCTCCTGGCGCGCCCTGGTGGGTTGTGCCCTGATGACCCACAAGTGTAGGGGATCTATCATAGCTTTTCGATAAGTAAGAGTGTCGAACCCAACGAGGAGCAGAAGGAAATGATAAGCAGTTTTCAGTAAGGCATTCTCTGCAAGCACTGAAATTGTCGATAACATATAGTTTTGTGATAAGGTAATTTGCAACGAGTAGCAAGCAATAAAAGTAAATAAGGTTTAACAAGATGGCCCAATCCTTTTTGTAGCAAAGGACAAGCCTGGACAAACTCTTATGTTAAGGAAAGCGCTCCCGAGGACACATGGGAATTATCGTCAAGCTAGTTTTCATCACGTTCATATGATTCACGCTCGGTACTTTGATAATTTGATATGTGGGTGGACCGGTGCTTGGGTGCTATCCTGTTACACCCACAATGCGACTATATCTCCCACGTGTCGGAGCACGACTTAGAGGCATAACCGCATTGCAGGCAATGTCGCAAGAGGGGAATAAGAAAGAGGTATAGAGTTGGCTTACAATCGCCACTTCACACAATACATGAATAAAGCATTACATCATTCAGATACAATCAAGGTCCGACTACGGAACCAAAATAAAAGAAGACCACCCTAATGCTACAGATCCCCGATCGCCCCGACTGGGCTCCACTACTGATCAACTGGAAATGAAACAACACAATGAACACGATCTTCATCGAGCTCCCATCTGAGCTCGGTTGCGTCACCTGCACTGGTATCATTGGCACCTACAACTGTTTGAAATAATCTGTGAGTCACGGGGCTCAGCAATCTCACCCCCTCGTGATCAAGACTATTTAAGCTTATGGGTAGGAAAAGGTATGAGGTGGAGCTGCAGCAAGCACTAGCATATATGGTGGCTAACTTACGCAAATGAGAGCGAGAAGAGAAAGGCATAGCACGGTCGTGAACTAGAAGTGATCAAGAAGTGATCCTGAAACTACTTACGTTCAAGCATAACACAAGAACCGTGTTCACTTCCCGGATTCCGCCGGAAAGAGACCATCACGGCTACACACACGGTTGATGCATTTTAATTAAGTTAAGTGTCAAGTTCTCTACAATCGGACATTAACAAATTCTCATCTGCCCATAACCGCGGGCACGACTTTTGAAAGTTCATAACCCTACAGGGGTGTCCCAACTTAGCCCATCACAAGCTCTCACGGTCAACGAAGGATATCCCTTCTCCCAGGATGACCCGATCAGACTCGGAATCCCGGTTACAAGACATTTCGACAATGGTAAAACAAGACTAGCAAGACCACCCGATGTGCCGACAAATCCCGATAGGAGCTGCACATATCTCGTTCTCAGGGCACACCGGATAAGCTAAGCGTACATGAGCCGACGTAACCCAAGTTGCCAAGGGATGGCCCTGCACAGTGCTCTACTTTGGACCAACACTCAGAGGAGTACTGGCCCGGGGGTTTAAATAAAGATGACCTTCGAGTCTGCAGAACCCAAGGGAAAAAGGCTTAGGTGGCAAATGGTAAAACCAAGGTTGGGCCTTGCTGGAGGAGTTTTATTCAAAGCGAACTGTCAAGGGGTTCCCATTATAACCCAACTGCGTAAGGAACGCAAAATCAAGGAACATAACACCGGTATGACGGAAACTAGGGCGGCAAGAGTGGAACAAAACACCAGGCATAAGGCCGAGCCTTCCACCCTTTACCAGGTATATAGATGCATTAAAGTAGACAATATATAATAGTGATAACCCAACAATAAACATGTTTCAACACGGAACAAACTCCAATCTTCACCTGCAACTAACAACGCTATAAGAGTGGCTGAGCAAAGCGGTAACATAGCCAAACAACGGTTTGCTAGAACAAGGTGGGTTAGAGGTTTGACATGGCAATATGGGAGGCATGATAAGTAAGTGGTAGGTATCGCGGCATAGGCATAGCAATAGAGCGAGAAACTAGCAAGCAAAGATAGAAGTGATTTCGAGGGTATGGTCATCTTGCCTGAAATCCCGCATGGAAGAAGAACGAGTCCATGAAGAAGACAAACAGACGGATTCGAACGGATCCTCACAACTCCGAAATGAAAACCGAAGCTACCGCGGGAAGCAATCCGGAAAGAAGCAAACAACATAGTAAAAAACCATCATATCAACATGGCATGATGCGCAACCAAGTATGATGCATGTCCGGTTTAATTAGGCAGGGCATGGCAAAGTGCACAAACACAACTACAAGTTAAGTGGAGCCCAATATGCAACGAGTTGCATCTTGACAGAACACCACATCAATTATTTGGTTCACTCCCGGTTAGGTACTCAACAATATTAAATGTTGGTTAACATGGCAAGAGGTGAAGCATGACCAAACTACACCATCTAAACAATTTAAATGGGACCGGATATAACAAACAACGAATCCGGTAAATCCCCATATGCATTAGTAATTTATTGCAACAACAATTAAAACATTCTTGATGTTGTTAACATGATGCGGATGACATGTTCAAGTTTATGCCATTTTTGTTAAAAGTTGACAAGTGCAATATGAAGCATTTGTCACCGTGGTGGAAAGAAAGGGTGCCATGGCGATGAATCCGAAAATGATGCCATGACAACATATCGGTTTCGGTAACTCGATTGAGGTGCCAATGAAAAAGATAGGGCGTGAGCGAGTTGAGCAAGATGGTGGGGTGCTCCTCACTACCGGGTTCCCACGGGACGACGACAAGGCAAAAGAGGGGCTTCGTGCAACGAACAACTCAGACACGGAGCAACACATAGTCCAACTCATACATCGCAAGCATTCATCCACGGGCGTCGTCTCGGTGGTATACCTTTAAAGCATGCAAACGGGACGGTTCTCGTTCGTAGAGGGAAGTAGGCGTTCTCGCGATGGCGGTAGTGGAAGTAGTTGTTCTCGCATGCTCTAGGGTCGACGGTAGAGGTTCTCACGATCTCGGCGACGGTAGTGGTACATGTTTCGGAGTGGTACTTGCATCTTCGGACTTGTCAGTCTCGATTCTTGCGATGATAGCGGTACACGTTTTGTAGATGTTCGAGCCATCGGTAGCGGTACTTGGTGAATCCCGAAACGGTCTTGGCGTCTTCGCGCGTAGGGGAACATGGCGTTTCCGTGTGGTACTTGGCATCGGTGAACCTTCGAGGGACTTGCATATCCGAAGGGGTACTTGGCGATTGACGGACGTCGTGGAACTTGTTGAAATCCACATAGGATGTAGTTGAACATTTTGAAACGGAACTTGGCGCGTCCAAAATCTGCGGGCGTCGGTGTCCAACATGACAAACAAACCGGCTGCAACCGAAGGCAGCAGGGCTTGTAGTTGTTGTGCTCGCGGAAGATGCCAGGGAAGTCAACGTGGGGCTGGTCATGGCCTAACGCAGAAGAGGCCGCGACGAAGGGATGGCACGACCCGGTTGACCGAGGAGGTCGACGGCGGACATGCTCCAGCGGCCCCGGTCGCCGGCAGCAGGGGTGTGAGGCGAGCGACAGCCCCCTGGTGGTCGCGGACGACAGCGTGCAGAAGAGCAACGGCAGCAGGGCGCGGTTGCCGTGGTGTGGCAGCGCAGCAGTGAGGGCACGAGGTCAAGCTCCTGGTGCTCGACGAAGATGGCGCGGAGGAAGGGGGCCCAGCAGGGAAACTGACGAAGGAGGGGACAGAGGAGCTCGCTGATGAGGCGCCGAGCAGCAGCGAGGTGGAAAAGGGAGCAGGAGCACTCCGGATGTGGAGTGGCGCCTGGTCGGGAGCGCGCCATGGCGAGGTGAGCAGGAGGCGGGCGCTGGCTCGCTGGAGAAGGAGGAGAGGGAGGACGCGGCGGCCAGAGGAGTTGATGGCGACGGGCGGTGCAGGAGGATGGCCGAGGTGCACGGAGCAGCGACGGTCGCCGGAGGCGAGGACGCGGGGTCGGCGTGGACACGCGCCCAGGGCGGCGGCGGACCGGAGAGTTGCTCTTGCTCTCCCTCTGTCTGTAGATGCGGCGCAGGAGAAGGAAGAGATGGGATCGAGGGAGAGGAAGGTTCGGTCGTGGAGGCTTCTGGCGGCGCGAGGAAAGAGGGACGAAGGAGGAGGGGGGGGATCGAGGAGATGGGCTCTCTCCCTGCGCTAGGGTTTAGAATGGATCGGGCACTAATGGGCCTAGGCGCACATGGTTGGGAGGCCCAGCTGGGCTGGCTTCCCTCCTCTCTCTCTCTCTTTTTAAAAAATATCCTCTCTGCCATTTTCTTTCAGAAAAACAACAAAGAAAGAAAAGGGGCGAAAGAAAGAGAGAGAGAAAGAATTTGTGCAGGAGGCCAATTTTTCCAGGGCTCACAAAATGAGATTGATCCAAAAAAATACATTTGACACCGTTTTGGAAGGATTGCATTTGAACATATTTGAATGTGATTCAAATAAGTTGAATTAGGAAAACATTTTTGGAGAGTCCAAAAATGTTCGGAATTTTTGTGGAGATCGGGAAAGCGATGAAAGAAAATATGGGCAAAGTTTGGGCACCAAACTTGAAGCGGGAAAAGGCATGTGATTTTTTGCAAGTGTGTTTATGGGTGATTCCGAAAATGGAATATTTAATATAGCTCCCTAATATCGGGAGGATATGTTATAAAGAGAATCACCATGTGAATTCCCTCGATTTAAATGGATCAAAGATCCATGCCCTTTATTTAGTTGAGTTAAAAAATGACATGATGGCATGATGACATGATGCAATGCACATGATGCAATGATGAATGCAACAAGCAAAAACAAAACACACAACGAAACTCGGAAAATCTGGAAGGCATCTGAAGCTCCGGTCTTGGGGCGTCACAACACTCCACCACTACGAGAGGATCTCGTCCCGAGATCTAGGATGGCACCGGAGGGAAAAGGAAGAGGAAGAGGTAAAACAAAGTTGCTTCTTGACAAAAGAGTGAAACCAAAGAACCTTGAGAGGTTGAACAAATTGAAAAGAAGAAAACAACGGAGATGAACAAAGTTGAAAACACTCTGTTAGAGAAGAGGAACAAGGAAGAACAAATTCGGACAGCACTCCGGTTGAAAAGAGATGCAAGACTTGATAAGGTGAAAAGATCTTGCGCAGAGGACGCAATACTCCGGTTAAATTGATAAGCATGAAAAGAACACGATCCTGACAAAACAAGAAGATGGGTTGAAGAGAGCAACATCACAATGCCTCCGGAACAAAAGAATAGAAGTTGGATCGTTGGAAAGGAAAGAGTTGAGAAGAAAATGACATCTTCTACCACAATAGAATTCGAGAAGCATCCTTAGAAAGAAGTATTGAACGGATTTGTTGGAAAATCAACAACGAAAACAAAAGTCTATTTGTGGGCTTATGAAAACATCTCAAAACTTAAGGTGAAATTCTGCCACTAACGAAAACAAGATTGGATTGATAAGAACAAGGAGGCGAGAAACTTATTTCACCGGGAGGATAAATGAAGAACTTGGGTCATTTATAAGCACCATAAATAGCAACAATCCTTAGGGAAGGCTTTAGGTGAAACATGACACAAGATAACTCCAATGAAGAGATTGATGGGTTTAAATATCTCATTCCTGACAACTTTTGAATCATGAAACATGAAGGGAAATTGTCAACAATGACATAACACCACCTCAAAAGATAAGGTAAAAAGAATTGCACTCCAGATTGCAAGATGAAGAATACTTGAGCTTCTCTGAAAAGAATCTCGATGAACACTTCGAGAAGGAATTAAATCCTTGATGAACCATCATGTAGAACCTCCATGAAGAACTTCGGTAATAAAAGCATGATCAAACGAAATGAAGGATGAAAAGAATAAGGTTGAAGCCTTGCAATGATTAGATGGATCTCCGTGGTGATATAATTGCGAGAGCTTGGAACTCTTGGAAAAGAAAAGATAAAGCATCTCGAACCGAGAATGTGATATGATGAACCACTCCGGAAAGCAGGAAATTAGATCACTTGGATGAAACAATAATAAGAGTTACGTTATGCTTATCCTTCACCAATTAAATTGATGACAAATAATGGATTTGGCACACTACTTATTCTCGTAGAAAGGATTAAGAGAGATATAGCGCGAACTTGAGAAAAGACTTCAATGATCCACCGGTAGAATTTGGAAGGCATGAATGAATAAATTGATATGATAAACGAAGGAAGAAGAATCTTGGAAGAACCACCTTAAGAATTGAAAAACGAACGAAGTAAAGGGATGAATCACCGGTAAGAATTAGCAAATGAACGAAGATACATGAGAGAGTTTAGATACAAGAGAACGAAGAGATCATGAACTGATTAGAGGATATTTGATCGATGCACCGGTAAGATTTGGAGAACGAGAGCTGAAAGCTGAGAATGAATAAATTCTGAGATGATGGGCTTAGGAGAATCAAACTGAAAAGACTCCTGATTTGCTCCGGATGGGTGAAAAGAATTTTCACAATAAAAAACAATTATGAGAGGATATCATGAAGCTAGAACCATGAATCCTTGAGAGAACATAAAAGATTTGGAGGAAAAACTCTTCTTCGGTCTTCAAAATCCGAGAATGACGACGAGAAACACCGTCATGAATTGTTGAGGCACTCCGGAATAATGAAAAGCGAAGATGTTGGGCCAATAATGATAAGAATTTGAAAGATCTTGGAGCAATACAAATGACTGATGGCAATTCATTCTTACGTCAAACTTGGAAAAGAATTTGGGAGTAACTCCGGGAAAAATTAGAAGAGTCAGTAAGATCCTGGGAAAAGATGTGTGGGTTAGGGCCCACTCAAAAGAAACACCGTTGAATGATTTAAAAGATAGATTGCGCCGGTTGAATTAAATAGCTTGAATAAGATAACAACCTCAAAAGAACTTGAATGGATTGAGAATGTAACCATGAATCTTCTAAGATATCTTCAGCACTCCGGAACAATTGAATAGCGAGAAGTGGATTATTAAGAGGTGCACCGACATGAGAAAACATTGAAACGACGAAAGGATATGATCAACAAAGCTTGAATTTAATCCACCGGAGAAGGAAAAGAACGAAGAATGATGAACTTGAAGCTCCGTTAGTAACTTTCTGAGAATCACCGTATAAGAAGATTGATGGAAACGAATGGAGAGACTTCACATCCATAAGATGGATACTCGAATAAGAAATCTGAGTCCTTGAAGAAAAAGGGTGGGAGGGCGGGAAAACAAAGGCAATTTGGGATGGATGAAATGAACAACGTTGGGAAAACCGAGAGGTAATCTTGGGGATGTTGAAATGATCGAATCCACTTGAAGAGAAAAACACGCCGGTTGAAAAGGATTGACATGACAATCTCGATTATCATGAAGGATTAGTATTGACATAGAAATATGAGAACACCACTTAGGAAAGGTATGGAATCAACACTTGACATTGAAGCAACTCAAATACCACAAGTGAAAAAACAAAACAAAGGATTGGCTTGCAAAATAAGCCGGAACAAACATATGATAGTGATTTCATCCGAAGTTTTCCTGGTGGGGCCCACACGGGCTCGATCGTACATCACCATCATGTACAAGGCAGTGCACATGACATACGAAGCGTCCCCGAGTCAGCATAGCCAAGGACTCTTTAAGACACAATGAGACCACTGTAAAACCAACGGTGGATAGGCGGACCACTAGATGTCAAACCCCAATCTCATACCATGCATCTGTCAGAAAGATATCCTAGGAGCTACTTGAATTCCCACTTATAAACTCCCGAAACTTTCTGGTTATGCAATCAGGTGTTGGGGATACAGGGGAAGCATAATATCTCACCCAAAACTAACAAATCCTACATCCAGCTATATCCATCCTTCAACACATAACCAAGAAACTTTCAAAAATCGTTTACCTCAACCTTCAAAAAGCATCCGTTATACGAGTTATGGCAATACTCCTGAACTCCCGCCCCAGTACTGGGTGGCGTCGAGGTTATCTCACCAACAACTGCATAAAAGAGATTTTCGATGTCGGCGAAACTCAGGTATTCCAGAACTGCAACGATAAAATTGTGACGACAACACCTCGGAGCTCAACTCCCCGGGACACTGCCACAATCCCTAAATGTCAGGAGGCACCAAGGACAATGTTCTCGTCACAAAACCATCGGAACGATTCCAAGATACCCGCGTGATCCTAAAAAAAATTCATGAAATTTGAGGAGAGAAGAGTCAAAACTCTACGTCAGGAGGCCTCACCAGAGCGATGAAGGGACTGAGGAGTAAAAAGAATCCTACTCTCTGATATATATAATCCTAAAAGACTCAAAACATTTTTCTAGACTCAACAACGCCAGCGATTCGATCAAGCAGGGGCTCCTAAGTCGGGGAAGGCTCTGATTACCAACTGGTTACACCCACGATGTGGCTATATCTCCCACGTGTCGGAGCATGACTTAGAGGCATAACCGCATTGCAGGCAATGTCGCAAGAGGGGTAATCTTTACACATCCCATGTACTGAATAAGAAAGAGGTACAGAGTTGGCTTACAATCGCCACTTCACACAATACATGAATAAAGCATTACATCATTCAGATACAATCAAGGTCTGACTGCGGAACCAAAATAAAAGAAGACCACCCCTAATGCTACAGATCCCCGATCGCCCCGACTGCACTCCACTACTGATCAACTTGAAACAAAACAACACAACAAACACGATCTTCATCGAGCTCCCATCTGAGCTCAGTTGCGTCACCTACACTGGTATCATTGGCACCTGCAACTGTTTGAAGTAATCTGTGAGTCACGGGGACTCAGCAATCTCACCCCCTCGTGATCGAGACTATTTAAGCTTATGGGTAGGAAAAGTTATGAGGTGGAGCTGCAGCAAGCACTAGCATAAATGGTGGCTAACTTACGCAAATGAGAGCGAGAAGAGAAAGGCATGGCACGATCGTGAACTAGAAGTGATCAAGAAGTGATCCTGAAACTACTTACATTCAAGCATAACACAAGAACCGTGTTCACTTCCCGGACTCCGCCGGAAAGAGACCATCACGGCTACACATGCGGTTGATGCATTTTAATTAAGTTAAGTGTCAAGTTCTCTACAACCGGACATTAACAAATTCCCATCTGCCCATAACCATGGGCACGGCTTTCGAAAGTTCATAACACTGCAGGGGTGTCCCAACTTAGCCCATGACAAGCTCTCACGGTCAACGAAGGATATTCCTTCTCCCAGGATGACCCGATCAGACTCAGAATTCCGGTTACAAGACATTTCGACAATGGTAAAACAAGACCAGCAAGACCACCCGCTGTGCCGACAAATCCCGATAGGAGCTGCACATATCTCGTTCTCAGGGCACACCGGATAAGCTAAGCGTACAGGAGCCGACGTAACCCAAGTTGCCAAGGGATGGCCCTGCACGGTGCTCTACTTTGGACCAACACCCAGAGGAACACTGGCCCGGGGGTTTAAATAAAGATGACCCTTGAGTCTGCAGAACCCAAGGGAAAAAGGCTTAGGTGGCAAATGGTAAAACCAAGGTTGGGCCTTGCTGGAGGAGTTTTATTCAAAGCGAACTGTCAAGGGGTTCCCATTATAACCCAACCGCGTAAGGAACGCAAAATCAAGGAACAAAACACCGGTATGACAGAAACTAGGGCGGCAAGAGTGGAACAAAACACCAGGCATAAGGCCGAGCCTTCCACCCTTTACCAAGTATATAGATGCATTAAAGTAGACAAGATATAATAGTGATAACCCAACAATAAACATGTTCCAACACGGAACAAACTCCAATCTTCACCTGCAACTAACAACTCTATAAGAGGGGCTGAGCAAAGAGGTAACATAGCCAAACAACGGTTTGCTAGGACAAGGTGGGTTAGAGGTTTGACATGGCAATATGGGAGGCATGATAAGCAAGTGGTAGGTATCGCGGCATAGGCATAGCAATAGAGCGAGCAACTAGCAAGCAAAGATAGAAGTGATTTCGAGGGTATGGTCATCTTGCCTGAAATCCCGCATGGAAGAAGAACGAGTCCATGAAGAAGACAAACAGACGGATTCGAACGGATCCTCACAACTCCGAAATGAAAACCGAAGCTACCGCGGGAAGCAATCCGGAAAGAAGCAAACAACATAGTAAAAAACCATCATATCAACATGGCATGATGCGCAACCAAGTATGATGCATGTCCGGTTTAATTAGGCAGGGCATGGCAAAGTGCACAAACACAACTACAAGTTAAGTGGAGCCCAATATGCAACGAGTTGCATCTTGACAGAACACCACATCAATTATTTGGTTCACTCCCGGTTAGGTACTCAACAATATTAAATGTTGGTTAACATGGCAAGAGGTGAAGCATGACCAAACTACACCATCTAAACAATTTAAATGGGACCGGATATAACAAACAACGAATCCGGTAAATCCCCATATGCATTAGTAATTTATTGCAACAACAATTAAAACATTCTTGATGTTGTTAACATGATGCGGATGACATGTTCAACTTTATGCCATTTTTGTTAAAAGTTGACAAGAGCATTATGAAGCATTTGTCACTGTGGTGGAAAGAAAGGGTGCCACGGCGACGAATCCAAAAATGATGCCACGGCAACATATCAGTTTCGGTAACTCGATTGAGGTGCCGGTGAAAAAGATAGGGCATGAGCGAGTTGAGCAAGATGGTGGGGTGCTCCCGACTACCGGGTTCCCACGGGACGACGACAAGGCAAAAGAGGGGCTTCGTGCAACGAACAACTCAGACACGGAGCAACACACGGTCCAACTCATACATCGCAAGCATTCATCCACGGGCGTCGTCTCGGTGGTATACCTTTAAAACATGCAAATGGGACGGTTCTCGTTCATAGAGGGAATTAGGCGTTCTCGCGACGGCGGTAGTGGAAGTAGTCATTCTCGCATGCTCTAGGGTCAACGGTAGAGGGTCTCATGATCTCAGCGATGGTAGTGGTACATGTTTCGGAGTGGTACTTGCATCTTCGGACTTGTCGGTCTCGATTCTTGCGATGGTAGCAGTACACGTTTTGTAGATGTTCGAGCCATCGGTAGCGGTACTTGGTGAATCCCGAAACGGTCTTGGCGTCTTCGCGTGTAGGGGAACATGGCGTTTCCGTGTGGTACTTGGCATCAGTGAACCTTCGAGGGACTTGCGTATCCGAAGGGGTACTTGGCGATCGACGGACATCGTGGAACTTGTTGAAATCCACATAGGATGTAGTTGAATATTTTGAAACGGAACTTGGCGCGTCCAAAATCTGCGGGCGTCGGTGTCCAACATGACAAACAAACCGGCTGCAACCGAAGGCAGCATGGCTTGTAGTTGTTGTGCTCGCGGAAGACGATGCCAGGGAAGTCAATGCGGGGCTGGTCACGGCCTAATGCAGAAGAGGCCGCGACGAAGGGATGGCACGACCCGGTTGGCCGAGGAGGTCGATGACGGACATGCTCCAGCAGCCCCGGTCGCCTGCAGCAGGGTTGTGAGGCGAGCGCCAGCCCCCTGGTGGTCGCGGACGACAGAGTGCAGAAGAGCAGCGGCAGCAGGGCGCGGTTGCCGTGGTGTGGCAGCGCAGCAGTGAGGGCACGAGGTCGAGCTCCTGGTGCTCGACGAAGATGGCGTGGAGGAAGAGGGGCCCAACAGGGAAACTGGCGAAGGAGGGGACGGAGGAGCTCGCTGATGAGGCGCCGAGCAGCGAGGAGGAAAAGGGAGCAGGGGCACTCCGGATGTGGATTGGCGCCTGGTCGGGAGCACGCCATGGCGAGGCGAGCAGGAGGCGGGCGTTGGCTCGCTGGCGAAGGAGGAGAGGGAGGACGCGGCGAACAGAGGAGTTGATGGCGACGGGCGGTGCAGGAGGATGGCCAGGGTGCACGGAGCGGCGACGGTCGCCGGAGGCAAGGACGCGGGGTCGGCGTGGTCACGCGCCCAGGGCGGTGGCGGACCGGAGAGTTGCTCTTGCTCTCCCTCTGTCTGTAGATGCGGCGCAGGAGAAGGAAGAGATGGGATCGAGGGAGAGGAAGGTTCGGTCGTGGGGGCTTCTGGCGGCGCAAGGAAAGAGGGACGAAGGAGGAGGAGGGGGATCGAGGAGATGGGCTCTCTCCCTGCACTAGGGTTTAGAATGGATCGGGCACTGATGGGCCTAGGCGTAGATGGTTGGGAGGCCCAGCTGGGCTGGCTTCCCTCCTCTCTCTCTTTTAAAAAACAATATCCTCTCTGCCATTTTCTTTCAGAAAAACAACAAAGAAAGAAAAGGGGCGAAAGAAAGAGATAGAGAAAGAATTTGTGCAGGAGGCCAATTTTTCCAGGGCTCACAAAATGAGATTGATCCAAGAAAAAAATACATTGGACACCGTTTTGGAAGGATTGCATATGAACATATTTGAATGTGATTCAAATAAGTTGAATTAGGAAAACATTTTTGGAGAGTCCAAAAATGTTCGGAATTTTTGTGGAGATTGAGAAAGCGATGAAAGAAAATATGGGCAAAGTTTGGGGACCAAACCTGAAGCGGGAAAAGGCATGTGATTATTTGCAAGTGTGTTTATCGGTGATTCCGAAAATGGAATATTTAATATAGCTCCCTAATATCGGGAGGATATGTTATAAACAGAATCACCATGTGAATTCCCTCGATTTAAATGGATCAAAGATCCATGCCCTTTATTTAGTTGAGGTAAAAAATGACATGATGGCATGATGACATGATGCAATGCACACGATGCAATGATGAATGCAACAAGAAAAAACAAAACACACAACGAAACTCGGAAAGCCTGGAAGGCATCTGAAGCTCCGGTCTTGGGCGTCACATGTCCTTACTTGGACAAGAATCCCACTTATGATTAACCTCCATTGCAAGCATCCGCAACTACAACATAAGTATTAAGGTAAACCTAACCATAGCATGAAACATATGGATCCAAATCAGCCCCTTACGAAGCAACGCATAAACTAGGGTTTAAGCTTCTGTCACTCTAGCAACCCATCATCTACTTATTACTTCCCAATGCCTCCCTTTAGGCCCAAACAATGGTGAAGTGTCATGTAGTCGACGTTCACATGACACCACTAGAGGGATGACAACATATATCTCATGAAAATTTCAAACGAATACCAAATTCACATGACTACTTATAGCAAGACTTCTCCCATGTCCTCAGGAACAAACGTAACTACTCACAAAGCATATTCATGTTCATAATCAGAGGGGTATTAATATGCATAATGGATCTGAACATATGATCTTCCACCAAATAAACCAACTAGCATCAACTACAAGGAGTAATCAACACTACTACCAACCCCCAGGTACCAATCTGAGGTTTGGATACAAGAGATGAACTAGGGTTTGAGATGAGATGGTGCTGGTGAAGATGTCGATGGAGATTGACCCCCTCCCAATGAGAGGATCATTGATGATGACGATGGTGATGATTTCCCCCTCCCGAAGAGAAGTTTCCCTGGGAACATCTCTGCCGGACCCCTAGATCGGTTCCGCCAAGGTTCCACCTGGTGGCGGCGGAGTTTCTTCCCCAAAGATTGCTTATTATTTTTCTCGGACAAAAGACCTCATATATGAAAAGATGGGCATCGGAGGGCCACCAGGGAGCCCACGAGGCAGGGGGCGCGCCCAGGGGGGTAGGGCGCGCCCCCACCCTCGTGGCCAGGGTGTGGGCCCCCTCTGGAACTTCTTTCTCCCAATATTTTTTATATATTCTAGAAATAACTTCCGTGAAGTTTTAGGACTTTTGGAGTTGTGCAGAATAGGTCTCTAATATTTGCTCCTTTTCCAGCCCAGAATCCCAGCTGCCGACATTCTCCCTATTCATGTAAACCTTGCAAAATAAGAGAGAATAGGCATAAGTATTGTGACATAATGTGTAATAACAGCCCATAATGCAATAAATATTGATATAAAAGCATGATGCAAAATGGACGTATCAACTCCCCCAAGCTTAGACCTCGCTTGTCCTGAAGAGAAAGCCGAAATCAAAAAAAAATATGTCCACATGTTTGGAGATAGAGGTGTCGATAAAATAAAATATGGACATGAGGGCATCATGATCATTCTTAGAGCAGCAACATATATATATTGTCATATGATCTCTTATGCTAAAGTAACAATTCAATCACAATTTCAAGTATGAATCATAAACTTCATTGAGAACCAACAACTCTAATCTCAGTCATTGGGGCAATTGCAATTTATCATAATATAGGAAAGAGTCAATATAAGAGCTTTTCAGCAAGTCCACATACTCAACCATCTTTTTGTCTTTCACAATTGCTAACACTCACACAATATTTATGGGTATGAAGTTTTAATCGGACACAGAGAAAGATAGGGGCTTATAGTTTTGCCTCCCAACGTTTTACCTCAGTGGTAATGTCAACAATAATAGTTCATGAAAACTCACATCCAATTAGCTATATATATCAGGATCTTTCCTACACACTGTGCTTGCCAAAGGATAAAATGTAAAAAGGAAAGGTAAATATCACCATGACTCTTTGCATGAAGTATAAGACAAGAATAAAAGATAGGCCCTTCGCAAAGGGAAGCAGAGGTTGTCATGCACTTTTATAGTTGGATGCACGAAATCTTAATTCGAAAGAACGTCACTTTATATTGCCACTTGTGATATGGACCTTTATTATGCAGTCCGTCGCTTTTATTTCTTCCATATCACAAGATCGTATAAAGCTTATTTTCTCCACACTAATAAGTCATACATATTTAGAGAGCTTTTTTATTGCTTGCACCGATGACAACTTACTTGATGGATCTTACTCAATCCATAGGTAGATATGGTGGACTCTCATGGAAATACTGGCTTTAGGGATATTTGGAAGCACAAGTAGTATTTCTACTTCGTGCAAAGAAATTGGCTAGCATGAGAGGGAAAGGTAAGCTCAACATGTTGGATGATCCATGACAATATAATTTATCTCAGATGTAAGAAAACATAACACATTACGTTATCTTCCTTATCCAACATCAACTCTTTAACATGTCATACTTTAATGAGTGCTCACAATCATAAAAGATGTCCAAGATAGTATATTTATATGTGAACCTCTCTTTCTTTATTACTTCCTATAAATTGCAGCGATGACCAAAACTATGTTTGTCAACTCTCAACAACTTTTATTCATCATACTCTTTATATGTGAAGTCATTACACTCCATCAGATCCATATGATCTCTTTGTTTCTTTTTATTTCTTCTCTTTTATTTTATTCCCTCAAGATCATAGCAAAATAGTCAAGCCCTTGACTCAACACTAATCTTTATTATATATAGCTCACGGACTCGATTACATAAGAAGATCATAAAGCAAAACTCACAACTAGATCATACTAAAACTTTATTCTACTTGATCAAGATATTATCAAAAGGATCGAACTAAGAAAAAGGTAAAGATAAAAGTGATGGTGATACGATACCGGGGCACTCCCCCAAGCTTGGTAGTTGCCAAGGGGAGTGCCCATACCCATGTGTTTATGTTTCCTTCCTCGGAGGTGGTGATGAAGGAGTTGTTGATGATGTAGGCTTGTCGTCCATCTTCCAAGGCATAGGCTCACCATCATAGAAGGATGATCGAGTCTCCGAGATCCTCAAATCTGCAGCCAAACTCATCCCCTTGAATCTATATTTATACTCACAGTTTTGGTTTTGCAGGTCATAGATCTGGGCTTGGAGGCGCTCGATTTTCTCGTGAAGCTTGAAGATGGCCTCCCCAATGTCCTTGGCGTCCAGCTTGTGGTTGTTGGTGAACTTCGTGATCATTATGTGATTGGAGTCGAGTCCACGCTCCACCATCTCCTGGCACTTGAAAACTTGTTGCTCCATTGCCTCAAGCCTTGTCTCCACGCTTCTGGTCCTCATTGGTCCCTACACATCGTGTATGTGCAACAACCCCTCATGTATCTCAATGGTTTGTGGGTGTTGCAGCACCTCTGCGAGGTAGGGGTTGATGACCTTCTCGAAGAACTTGTCCTTGGGGGCACTTTAAGACGACATGGCGACCTAGATCTGTCAGAAAACAGCTTGAAACAAAGACAAGAGATATTTGCATGATACGGTGGTCAAAACCTTCGGGAGATTATATAATGAATTTTTACCGAGCAAAAGAAGTATCGTGCAAGAAAATGGAGTCCAGAGAGCACACGAGGTGCCCACGAGGCAACGAGGCGCGCCTTCCACCCTCATGGAGGCCTCGTGTCCTTTCCGGTCTGCTTCTTATTTTCATATTTTCTTAAATATTCCAAAACGGAGAAAAATTGCCATTAGAACAGTTTTGGAGTCGGTTTACTTACCGTACCACGTACCTATTCCTTTTCGGAGTCTGAGACGTTCTGGAAAGTGTCCCTTATGTATTCCTCTGGGGTTACGGTTTCAATAACATTACTTTCAACATTTATAGGATTACCTGAGATATAATGTTTGATTCTTTAACCGTTCACCACCTTCGGATTTGTGCCTTTGAAGTTGTTGATTTTTATGGCACCGGAACAATAGACCTCCTCGATGATGTAAGGACCTTCCCATTTAGAGAGAAGTTTGCCTGCAAAAAATCTTAAACGAGAGTTGTATAACAATACATAATCACCTACATTGAGCTCACGTTTTTGTATCCTTTTATCATGCCATCTTTTAACTTTTTCTTTGAACAGTTTGGCATTTTCATAAGCCTGGGTTCTCCATTCATCAAGTGAGTTGATGTCAAATAACCTCTTTTCACCGGCAAGTTTGAAGTCATAGTTGAGCTCTTTAATGGCCCAATATGCATTATGTTCTAATTCAAGAGGTAAGCGACATGCTTTACCATAAACCATTTTATAGGGAGACATACCCATAGGATTTTTATATGCAGTTCTATAAGCCCATAGTGCATCATCAAGTTTCTTGGACCAATTATTTCTAGATCTATTAACAGTCTTTTGCAAAATTAATTTAAGCTCTCTATTGCTAAGTTCTACTTGACCACTAGACTGTGGATGATACGGAGATGCAATTCTATGATTAACATCATACTTAGCAAGCATTTTGCGGAAGGCACCATGAATAAAATGTGAACCACCATCAGTCATTAAATATCTGGGGACTCCAAACCTCAAAAAATAACTTCTTTAAGCATCTTAATAGAGGTGTTATGATCAGCACTACTAGTTGGAATAGCTTCTACCCACTTAGTAACGTAATCAACATCAACTAAAATATGTGTATACCCATTAGAGGAAGGAAAAGGTCCCATATAATCAAAGCCCCAAACATCAAATGGTTCAATAACAAGTGAATAATTCATAGGCATTTCTTGACGTCTACTAATATTACCAATTCTTTGAGATTCATCACAAGATAAGACAAACTTACGGGCATCCTTGAAGAGAGTAGGCCAATAAAAACCGGATTGCAATACATTATGTGCAGTTCTATCTCCAGCATGGTGTCCTCCATAAGCTTCGGAGTGACACTTACATAGGATCTGTTCCTGTTCATGCTTAGGTACACAACGTCTAATGACACCATCTACTCATTCTTTATAAAGATGTGGGTCATCCCAGAAGTAATGTCTTAAATCATAGAAACACTTTTTATTTTGCTGGTATGTGAAACTAGGTGGTGTAAATTTAGCAACAATATAATTAGCATAATCAGCATACCATGGAGCACTATGAGAAGCATTTATGACATTTAATTGTTCATCAGGAAAGCTATCATCAATAGGCAGTGGGTCATCAAGAACATTCTCTAACCTAGACAAGTTGTCTGCAACGGGCTTCTCAACTCCCTTTCTATAAATAATATGCAAATCGAATTCTTGTAGCAAGAGAACCCATCTAATAAGTCTAGGTTTAGTATCTTTCTTTTCCATAAGATATTTAATAGCAGCATGGTTAGTGTGAATAGTTACTTTAGAATCAACAATATAAGGTCTAAACTTATCACAAGCAAATACAACTGCTAAGAATTCTTTTTCAGTAGTAGCATAATTTCTCTGGGCATTGTCTAGAGTTTTACTAGCATATTGAATAACATTTAATTTTTTATCAACTCTTTGCCCTAGAACAGCCCCTACGGCATAATCACTAGCATCACACATAATTTCAAAGGGTAAATTCCAATCAGGTGGCTGAACAATAGGTGCAGAAATCAAAGCTTTCTTAAGTATTTCAAATGCTTCTACACAATCATCATCAAAGACAAAAGGAATATCTTTTTGTAATAGGTTAGTCAGAGGCCGAGAAATTTTTGAGAAGTCCTTAATGAACCTCCTATAAAAATCAGCATGACCAAGGAAACTTATTATACCTTTGATGTCCTTGGGACACGACATCTTTTCAATAGCATCAACCTTAGCTTTGTCAACTTCAATACCTCTTTCAGAAATTTTATGCCCCAAGACAATACCTTCATTAACCATAAAGTGGCACTTCTCCCAATTCAAGACAATGTTAGTTTCTTCACATCTATGCAAAACTCGATCAAGGTTGCTCAAGCAATCATCAAAAGAGGATCCATAAACGGAAAAATCATCCATGAAAACTTCACAGATCTTTTCACAAAAGTCAGAGAATATAGCCATCATGCATCTTTGAAAGGTAGCATGTGCATTACATAAACCAAAAGGCATACGTCTATAAGCAAAGGTACCAAAAGGGCAAGTAAAATAGTCTTTTCATGATCATCAGCTGACACAGGTATTTGAGAGAAACCAGAGTAACGATCTAGAAAGCAAAAGTGTGTATGTTTGGATAATCTTTCTAGCATTTGATCAATAAAGGGCAAAGGGTAATGATCTTTTTAGTAGCCTTGTTTAATTTGCGGAAATCAATTACCATTCTATAACCTATAATAATTCTTTGCAGAATTAATTCATCTTTATCATTAGGAATGACAGTAATACCTCCCTTCTTAGGGACACAATGGACAGGACTTACCCACTGACTATCAGCAACGGGATAAATTATACCTGCTTCAAGGAGCTTTAATATTTCCTTTCTTACCACTTCTTTCATCTTAGGATTTAGCCGTCATTGATGATCAATAACTGGTTTGGCGTCTTTCTCCAAATTTATTTTGTGTTGACATAAAGTGGAACTAATGCCCTTAAGATCATCAAGAGTATATCCAATAGCACCACGGTGCTTCTTCGGAGTTTTCAATAATATCTCTTCTTCATGCTCTGAAAGGTTAGCACTAATAATAATAGGATATATCTTCTTTTCATCAAGATAAGCATATTTTAGAGTACCGGGCAATGGTTTAAGCTCAAACATGGGATCACCCTTGGGTGGAGGAGGATTCCCTAGGATTTCAACAGGCAAGTTGTGTTTCAGAATAGGTCCCTATTTAAAGAATACTTCATCTATTTCCCTTCTTTCATTCATAAACATATCATTTTCATGGTCTAGCAAATATTGTTCTAAAGGATCAGTAGGAGGCACGACAATAGAAGCAAGACCAATAATTTCATCTTTACTAGGCAATTCTTTATCATGGGGTTGTCTACGGAACTTAGCAAAATTAAACTCAAGAGATATATCCCCCAAACCAACAGAAACAATATCCTTATTGCAGTCTATCTTAGCATTAATAGTATTCAAGAAGGGTCTACCAAATATAATGGGACAAAAGTCATCTTGTGGGGAACCAAGAACAAGAAAATCAGCAAGATATTTAACTTCCCACATAAGACTTCAACATCTCTAACAATCCCAATCGGTGAAATAGTATCTCTATTGGCAAGTTTAATGGTAACATTGATATCTTCTACCTCAGGAGGTGCAATATCATGCATAATTTCTTTGTATAAGGAATGAGGTATTGCACTTGCACTAGCACCCATATCACATAAGCCATGATAACAATGATCTCCTATTTTAACAGAAATAACATGCATGCCTACATTAGGTCTATGTTTATTTTTAGCATCAGGTCTAGCAATTCTAGCAGCTTCATTGCAAAAGTAAATAACATGCCCATCAATATTATCGGCCAAGAGATCTTTAACCATAGCAATACTAGGTTCAACTTTAATTTGCTCGGGAGGTTTAGGTGTCTTAATATTACTTTTGTTAACCACAGTTGAAGCTTTAGCATGATTCTTTATTCTAACAGGGAAAGGTGGTTTCTCAATATAAGTAGCAGGAACAACAGGATCATCATAAGTGATAGTCTTTTCTTCAACTTTAATAGGTGCAACTGCTTTTACTTCAATAGGAGGATTAATTTAAACCACTTCTCCTTAGGGAGATCAACATGAGTAGCAAAGGATTCACAGAAAGAAGCTACTATCTCAGAGTCAAGTCCATATTTAGTGCTAAATTCATGAAAGGCATCGGTATCCATAAAAGATTTAACACAATCAAACTTAGGTGTTATACCTGACTCCTTATGTTTGTCGAGGTCCCAATCTTCAGAGTTGCATTTAATTATTTCCAATAAATCCCATTTGAATTCAATAGTCTTCAGCATAAAAGATCTAGTACAAGAAGTATCGAGCATGGAGCGATTACTAACAGAAAGCCGAGCATAAATTTTTTGAATAATCATTTCTCTTCAGAGCTCATGATTGGGGCATGAGTATAACATTGACTTAACCCTCCCCCAAGCTTGAGCGACGCTTTTTCCTTCGCGAGGCCAAACATTATATATATATATATAATTGTGATCACGATGAACAAGATGCATAGGATAAAACTTCTGGTGAAATTCCAATTTCAATCGCTTATAGTCCCATGATCCCATATCATCACATAGCCTATACCATGTCAATGCATCTCCCTTCAAATATAAAGGGAAAACCTCCTTCTTGATAACATCCTCGGGCATACCTGCAAGCTTAAATAATCCACACACTTCATCCACATAGATTGAGTGCAAATCGGGATGTAATGTTTGATACGTCTCCAACGTATCTATAATTTTTGATTTCTCCATGCTATTATATTATCTATTTTGGATGTCAATGGGCTTTATTTTACACTTTTACATCATTTTTGGGACTAACCTACTAACCGGAGGCCCAGCCCAAATTGCTGTTTTTTTGCCTATTTTAGGGTTTCGAAGAAAAGGAATACCAAACGGAGTCCAAACGGAATGAAACCTTCGGGAACGTGATTTTTTCAACAAACGTGATCCAGGAGACTTGGAGTGGGCATCAAGAAACAAGGGAGGAAGGCACGAGGCAGGGGGCGCGCCCTCCACCCTCGTGGGCCCTCCGTTGCTCCATCGACGTACTTCCTCCTCTTATATATATCCACGTACCCCCAAACATCCAGGAGCACCATGAAAACCTAATTCCACCGAAGCAACCTTCTGTATCCAAGAGATCCCATCTTGGGGCCTTTTCTGAAGCTCCGCCGGAGGGGGCATTGATCATGGAGGGTCTCTACATCAACTCCATGGCCTCTCCGGCGATGTGTGAGTAGTTTACTTCAGACCTACGGGTCCATAGTTATTAGCTAGATGGGTTCTCCTCTTTCTTTGGATCTCAATACAAAGTTCTCCTCGATCTTCTTGGAGATCTATTCGATGTAATATCCTTTTGCGGTGTGTTTGTCGAGATCCGATGAATTGTGGGTTTATGATCCAGATTATCTATGAACAATATTTGATTCTCCTCTGAATTCTTTTATGTATGATTGGTTTATATTTGCAAGTACTAGATTGATCTTTCTTGCAATGGGAGAAGTGCTTAGCTTTGGGTTCAATCTTGCGGTGCTCGATCCCAGTGACAGAAAGGGAACCGACACGTATTGTATTGTTGCCATCGAGGATAAAAATATGGGGTTTATATCATATTGCATGAGTTTATCCCTCTACATCATGTCATCTTCCTTAAAGCATTACTCTGTTCTTATGAACTTAATACTCTAGATGCATGCTGGATAGCGCTCGACGTGTGGAGTAATAGTAGTAGATGCAGAATCATTTCGGTCTACTTGTCTCGGATGTGATGCCTATATACATGAACATACCTAGATATTCTCATAACTATGCTCAATTCTATCAATTGCTCGACAGTAATTCGTTTACCCACCGTAATACTTATGCTCTTGAGAGAAGCCACTAGTGAAACCTATGGCCCTGGGTCTATCTTCCATCATATTAATCTTCCAATACTTAGTTATTTCCTTTGCCATTTATTTTACTTTGCATCTTTATTTCTCTTTATCATAAAAATACCAAAACTATTATCTTATCATATCTATCAGATCTCACTCTCGTAAGTGACCGTGAAGGGCTTGACAACCCCTTTATCGCGTTGGTTGTGAGGTTCTTATTTGTTTGTGTAGGTGCGTGGGACTTGAGCGTGATCTCTGATACGTCTCCGTCGTATCTATAATTTTTGATTGTTCCATGCCAATATTCTACAACTTTCATATACTTTTTGCAACTTTTTATACTATTTTTGGGACTAACATATTGATCCAGTGCCCAGTGCCAGTTTCTGTTTGTTGCATGTTTTTTGTTTCACAGAATATCCATATCAAACGGATTCCAAACGGGATAAAAATTAACGGAGATTTTTTTGGAATATATATGATTTTTGGGAAGAAAAATCCACGCGAGACAGTGCCCGATGGAGGCACGAGGCAGGGGGCGCGTCCCACCCCCTGGGCGCACCCCTGACCCTCGTGGCCACCCCGTAAGGCAGTTGACGCCCTTCTTTCGCCACAAGAAAGATAATATCCGGATAGAGATCGTGTTAAAATTTCAGCCCAATTGGAGTTACGGATCTCCGGGAATATAAGAAACGGTGAATGGGAAGAATCTGGAACGCAGAAACAGAGAGAGACAGATAGACATATCCAATCTCGGAGGGGCTCTCGCCCCTCCCACGCCATGGAGGCCATGGACCAGAGGGGAAACCCTTCTCCATCTAGGGAGGAGGTCAAGGAATAAGAAGAAGGAGGGGGGCTCTCTCCTCCTCGCTTCCGGTGGCACCGGAGTGCCACCAGTGGTCATCATCATCACCGCAATCTTCACCAACAACTTCACCGCCATCATCACCAACTCTTCCCCCCTCTATGCAGCGGTGTAACCTCTCTCTTACCCGTTGTAATATCTACTTAAACATGGTGCTCAACGCTATATATTATTTGCCAATGATGTATGGCTATCCTATGATGTTTGAGTAGATTCGTTTTGTCCTATGGGTTATTTGATGATTGTGATTGGTTTGAGTTGCATGTTTTATTATTGGTGATGTCCTATGGTGCTCTCCGTGTCGCACAAGCATGAGGGGTTCCCGCTGTAGGGTGTTGCAATACGTTTATGATTCGCTTATAGTGGGTTGCGTGAGTGACTGAAACACAAACCCGAGTAAGGGGGTTGTTGCGTATGGGATAAAGAGGACTTGATGCTTTAATGCTATGGTTGGGTTTTACCTTAATGATCTTTAGTAGTTGCGGATGCTTGCTAGAGTTCCAATCATAAGTGCATATGATCCAAGTAGAGAAAGTATGTTAGCTTATGCCTCTCCTTCAAATAAAATTGCAATAATGTTTACCGGTCTAGTTATCAATTGCCTAGGGACAAATAACTTTCTCGTAACAAAAAGCTCTTTCACTACAAAAAAAAGACATCTGTGACATTTTGGGCTGAACGATTTTTTTCTGTCATACATATGACACTTCTATGACGATAATTGTGAGAAACCCGGTATCATCATAGATGTGGTGGGCTCCTACTTCTATGACAAAAAATCATCATAGAAAATGGGCTTTTCGTCCTGGGCGGGCCAGAGACGCAGCTGCATGACATTCTTTGGGCCGTCCATGAAAGAAAAAACCGTGGTAGAAGCGAGGGCGAGGAAAATTTCGGCGAGTTCCCGATTACAGTGGGATGTCGAGTGATGCGCGTTTCTCTCGTACATGTACGCGCGTGTGTGTGAGGCGTTGGCTCTAACTGAACCCGAGCGAGGCATTGGGCTCTAACTGAACTCGAGCGATTGCACTGCAGGCTACGCGTTACTGAACCTGAGAGATCGATCGATGGCTATTAACTGAACCCGATCAAGCGATTCCTTCGCTATTGCTGCTAACTGAAGCCGATCGATTGGATGAACAGTGAGCGTTGCGGGGGGGGGGGGGTGGATGAATAGTGAGCGGTGGTGTTGCCTCTGGATGAACAAGACCCCGTGGTGTGGAGGGCTGGATGAACAGTAGACGGTGGAGGGGTGCCCGTGTAGGGGTGGTTGAATAGGACCCCGTGGTGTGGAGGGCTGGATGAACAGTAGACGGTGGAGGGGTGCCCATGGAGGGGTGGTTGAACAATAGCCGGTGGAGTAGCGCACGGTGGAGGCTAGATGAACAGGAGCCCGTGGAGGCTGGAGGAGGTCGATGGTAGCCCGTGGAAGCTGGAGGAGGTCGACGGTGGAGATGAACAATATCCCGTGGAGTCTCGTTTTGCGGTACGCCACACCCCTCCCGATGAACAGGACCCCTATTTCGACCGTAGAGGTCCGTTTCGTCCGTTTTGCGGTACGCCACACCCCTCCTAATCAACAGGACCCCCGTTTCGACCGTTTTGCGGTACGCCACACCCCTCCTGATTAACAGGACCCCTGTTTCGACCGTAGGAGGTCCGTTTCCTCCATTTTGCGATACGCCAGACCCCTCCCGATCAACAGGACCCCGTTCCGAATGTAGGAGGTCCGTTTCCTCCATTGTGCGATACGCCAGGCCTCGTTTCCATCGCCTGTTCCGTCCAAGCCCTCCTGATGAACACGACCATGCATTCCGTTCCGACCCAGCCGGTTGGCTCCCACGCGTTCCGTTGTATCCCGATGAACACGAAGCATTCCGTTGCCTCCCCATGAACACGACGCATTCCGTTGCCTCCCCATGAACACGACGACGACGCTGTTTCTCCGTTCTGACCTAGCCATGTACACGAGCCCTGGCGTACATATGCGCGAGTAGGCGTTCGAGACCCCGCCCGTATGTACACACACATGGCCGTATTTTCTTTCTTGCACCCTGGCTGCTGTACGTACGTGTACATGCTACATGCGCGCCTCTACTACGAGGCGGTACGCGCCTCTACTACGACACGTGCACGCCTCTACATCCACCAGTATATATGTACGTACACTTTCGAGACCAGAATGACAACCCTACGTACGCTTCGACCAGGTGGGTCCCGACTGTCAGGCACTTCCTTGCCTGTGAAGACGTAGCTGGTGGGTCCTAGGAGTCAGGGGGCGAATCGTTTTTTTTTGCCCGGACGCACTTCCTTGCATGCGAAGATGTAGCTGGTGGGTCCCAGCAGTCAGGGGTAAATGTTTTTTTTCGCGAAATACGGTGGCCCGTTTGATGGGTCCCCGCTGTCAGGTGGAGGAATAATTATTTTGCACGTAATAAGGAGGCACTTCCTTGCTGCGGCCGTGGACCCAGCTGTCAGCCTCTCCATGTACGGTCCACGTCCGATGGAAGCCGTTCCTTGATCATGTTGACCACACCGCACCGAGGGCACCAGGGCGGTGGACGACGGCGAGGCCTAGGAAGGGGACGACGCGGAGCCTGGGAAGACACGGCAGTGGATGACCACGCGTAGAGGAGTACGAGGGTTCACTGGTTCGCTCCTGTGTGAGGCTGCCGTCGCTGCAGAATAACAAGGGGTTTGGGTGAGTAGAAGGATGGCCTGGCCAGCGGTGGGAGTAGTAGGGGGCGGTGAGGCCTCCGCTGCATCGCAGCCGGCCACGGGAGGCAGGAGCACAAGGCACGACCGGCGCTGGTTTGGGCAGCTGGAACAAGAAGACCAGAGGTTAAAGAAGCACTATGGCCGTCGGATGGACATCGTACGGTCACTGGAGCTAGAATCGTGCATATTGACTAAGTTGACAAAGCCCTCCATCCCTGTCAACTTAGTAGGCCCACAAGTCAGCCTGCCACTATACTGGGTCCCGGTCAACAAGGGGACTATTCATTTTTTTGTGCGTAATAAGGAGGCACTTCCTTGCGTGCGAAGATATAGCTGGTGGGTCCGAGCTGTCAGCGTGGTAACGTTTTTTTTCGCGAAATACAGAGGCCCTTTCGGTGGGTCCCTGATGTCAGGTGGAGGAATCATTATTTTGCGCGTAATAAGGAGGCATTTCCTTGCGTGCGGCCGTGGACCCAGCTGTCGGCCTCTCCACGTACAGTCCACTTCAGATGCATGTCGGTCGTTGACCATGTTGACCAGGCCGCGCCGAGAGCACCAGGGCGGTGGAAGACGGCGAGGCCTAGGATGGGAACAACATGGAGGCATGGAAGACTCAGCAGTTGTTTCCCACGCGGAGGGGAGTACGACTGTACGAGGGTTTACTGGTTCGTCTGCCGTCGCCGGAGAATAACAGCAGGTGTGGGTGAGTAGAGGGATGGCTAGGCCAGCGATGGGAGTACGGTGGGGCGGTGAGGCCTGCGCGGCAGCACAGCCGGCCGCGGGGAGGAGGGAGCAGGCAGTCCCGCCGGCGCTTGTTTGAGCGGCTGGAGCAGGAAGAGCAGAGATTGAAGAAGCACGACGGCCGTTCGATGGACATCCAACAGTCACTGCTTGTGCGTCAACCTTTTTTTAGGAAAGCCTCAAATCTGTGGAAAACAGCATACAACCCATCTGCCATTATTTCTAATAATTTACAGCCCATTTGCTAATTCTTAAGGTTTTTTTGGAGCCCATATTCTTTTTGTTAGCATTACAGCCCATATTGTGGCCACGGTTAAAAAATTATACGAAATTTTGCATATTTCGGTGCGGTCCGAACTGTTTTTAATCCCGAAATTTCGACTCACATTCAAACTGATTTTAAAAATAAATGTATATCAATATAAAATCCAACAAATTCTCCACGCATAAAAATTAATGTAATTTAAAATCTCGAAATGAAAAAAAGATATTTGAAACTAATTGCCGGTTTGATGTGTTTTAAAAATGTACAACCCATTTCTCATTACTGATAGGCCATTTTCTCGGCCAGCCGAATGAAGCTCTCCTCGTCTTGAAAGATTTGCAGCCCAACAGGCCTGACAAAGCGACTTACTTGGCAAATCACAAAAAAACTGGGCTGTGGCCGTGGACCCAGCTGTCAGCCTCTCCACGTACAGTACTCTTCCGATGGAAGTCGGTCGTTGACCACATTGACCACGCCGCGCCGAGAGCACCAAGGCGGTGGACGACGGCGAGGCCTAGGAAGGGGACGACGCGGAGCCGGGGAAGACGCGGCAGTGGATGCCCACGCGGAGAGGAGTACGAGGGTTCACTGGTTCGGCTGCGGCGTGAGGCTGCCGTCGCCGCAGAATAACAGGGGGTGTGGGTGAGTAGAGGGATACCCTGGGCCAGCGGTGGGAGTAGTAGGGGGCGGTGAGGCCTCCGCGGCATCACAGCCGGCCACGAGAGGCAGGAGCACGCGGCACGACCGGCGCTGCTTTGGGCGGCTGGAGCAAGAAGACCAGAGGTTGAAGAAGCACTATGGCCGTTGGATGGACATCGTACGGTCACTGGAGCTAGAATCGTTCATATTGACTAAGTTGACAAAGCCCTCCGTCCTCGTCAACTTAGTAGGCCCACAAGTCAGCCACCCACTATGGTGGGTCCCAGCTAGCAGGGGGTATTCATTTTTTGGTGCATAATAAGGAGGCACTTCCTTGCGTGCGAAGATATAGCTGGTGGGTCCGACCTGTCAGCGGGGGAACATTTTTTTCGCGAAATACAGAAGCCCTTCCCATGTACAGTGCACGTACAGTGCGTAATAAGGAGGAACTTTCCTTGCGTGCGACCATGGACCTCGTGGGTCCCAGCCGTCAGGCTCTCCACGTACAGTCCTCTTCCGATGACTCTCGTATGTTGACCACGCCGCGCCGAGCGCACCGAGGCGGTGGACGACGGCGAGGCCCCAGACTGGAACGACCCGGAGATGGGGAAGACGCGGTAGTGGAGTTGCAGACGGAGAGTTGTGGGAAACTTGATTGGTTCGGGTGCGGAGTGGGCCTACACTCGGCAGAGAATAACAGGAGGTGCGGAGTGGAGGGATGGCCTGGCCGTTGGCGGGGTAGCGTTTCGCTGAGGAGCGCAAAACAACGCCGCTGGACGCCGAAGGCTGGAGCAGGCGGTTCCGGCAGCGCTGGGGGAAGAAGACGAGAGATTGAAGAAGAATGCCGGCCGTTGGATGTAAATCCAACGCCTTCTTAGGCTTCGACCTACTGGCCCACATGTTAGCCAGTCCATTTGTTTTTTAGTCCATTTGGTGGGCTGGGTGAAACAATGATGTAGCATCTATGCAGCCCGTTTAAATCCCATTTGCATTTTTCTCGAAATCCGCGGACTTGCTGGGCTGGGTGAAAATATCATGTTGGGCTAGACGGAGAAATGTTATAAAAACATAAACACATGATTGCACGTCAGTAAAATCTTTGCAAGCTTATGTACGCAATCACTAGGAGTTAACTTGCCAAGTTATATATAAACAATTATTATTATTATTTTGTAAGAACTTTCAACTTACGAAATAAAATATCATTTTAATTTGATGAGTTAATAGTACGTGGGGTATTATTATTTTTTAGGCTAGACGTGGGACAGTTGAGTTGGTTCTAGGGGAAAGTACTGGGAGAAAACTCAGTTTACATCGAAAAAGAAAGTGGGAGAAAATTCAGAGACCTGCTGGGTCCACCTGAGGAGGGGAATATGTTGGGAGGAAGGAGATTCAAAGCACGGCAGCCGAGTGAACTAGTTTTTTTACGGACAAGTGAACTAGTTTACATACATAAGCAAATAGCCACTAAAAAAGCAATCAGGTTAATGGGTTCTTAAAAGAAATATTTCGGACAAAACAGATAATTACGACACATAGGCTAATGCATGAAACACTCAGATGATAAAGGTGCTTATAAACAGATAAAGTACAACATCTAGACCTTCCTGGCACGCTTGATCATGACGCTGCGGCTGTCCGTGTACTCGTCGGTTACGGGAAGCAGACACGCCCTCATGTCCAAGATCTGCCTGTACATGTCGTAGCATGCGTATGCGTCCTTGGCCGCGTAGGTTATGTAGGCTAGATTCAGAGGTACCTCCCACGTGTTCAGGTCGTCTTCTTTCATGTTGGCGTATCAGGGGTCGATGATGGTCTCAGCGAGGTCAACCACGGAGTCCTTCTCCTGCCCGTTGCTGATGATCTTGTATTGCTTCTGGATGTCGACAAGCTTGTTGCACCAGATGGCCGAATCATCGCGTTCTTCCTTCTCTCCACCGTAGCGAAGGTGCAGTCGGCGCTGCCGATGAAACGGGCGAATGCTCCAGAACCTGGTGCAGCCATAGGACTGAGGCGAGGCAGAGCTTCACCGAGTCCGTATCGTTGGTGTACATCACATTCAACTTGGTGCAGCCATAGGACTGAACGGCGAACTCAAAGGGGAACTCCTTGCTGAAGTCCATATCCAGCAGGCTCACCCCTCGGATCGCCATTGGAGTCTCTTCGAGTGAACGAGTGTGTAGGCGGCGGCAGCAGTTCGTTTTTCAGCTCTTGGGGAACTGGATTCAACAGTAAGCTGAGTGTGTACAGGCGACAACAGTTACTACCCCTCCCTCGTCCGCTGCACGCCCGGCAGAAGATGCACCCTCGGCCACACGTCGGTTCACGAGCGGGTCTGTATTGGTACTGTAATAACAGGAGTTAGTGGTCACTTTACTTAAATTTAATTAGCTTTAATAGAAATTTATACTTAAAACAAGCAATGCATTCGCTCGTTCTATCAGTGCCACAGGATCAACATGCACAACAATTAGAATTATTATTCTCAGGACGCACACGATCAGCACATTTGTCGCACTTTCACAAAGATAATACTACCAAGTTTGAACTGTTTGTTATGGTTGTTGTCCTCTGCATCATCATGCCGTGTTTCCCAGCTTGCAAGATTCAGAACCAACAAATAAGATCCAAATAATAAGTACAACAAAGATGCCTACACATCTCATTGATTCCCAGCTTGCAAGATTCAGAACCAACAAATAAGATCCAAATAATAAGTACAACAAAGATGCCTACACATCTCATTGATTCCCAGCTTGCAAGATTCAGAACCAACAAATAAGATTCAAATAATAAGTACAACAAAGATGCCTACACATCTCACTGATTCCCAGCTTGCAAGATTCAGAACCAACCCATTAGAGCCTTTTGATAAAGTGAATATCGGGATTAAATCCATCTTGGCTAGCCATGTCATACAATCGAAGAACTTGGCGAATGCTCTTGACCGTCACAACATCTGTAGTTGAGTATTCCTGTTTGCACAACATGTTTGCACAGCACAAACAAGGAGACAGGAGAGCATGATTTCGCTTTAATAGCGGCCTCCTTGAACTCAACCTCCAGCTCTACTTGGATGAGGTCTGCCTGGAGTTCCATGATTCAATTCATGCGCCTTTTTCTGCAGTTCACCTGAAATGAAGCAAAGATTGCATCATTCAGCTAGCAAGAAGTACTTGCTCTTGTGAGCTGGCAGGTTCTTCTTTAGTAGTTGCACTAAAATTGAGGAACATTAAGGTTGGCTGTCCGGCTCATGTAAGGTGCAACTATAATTTTCTTATCCTTTTGTGCAGTTCCACTAAAATAAAGTGCCATTGTGGTGACAGTGATGGCTCCATCTTGCAAAGGCTAATAAAATGTTGCACGAGATTACCAGCAGAACTTGACGGAGATTTTGGAAACTCCAATCACCATTTTGTGCAGTTCCACCAAAATTGAGAGATGTTGCCCACGTGACATTTTAGTTGAACTGCACAAGACACTCATTCCAAAAAAAAGTGTTTTGTGCAGTTCACCAAAAGGTCACAATAGCAACAAGGTGAAATGGATATCCCTATCTGCACAAAAAGATAGAAAGTAAACAGTTGTTGGTCAATAAGAATATACGAAACATATACAAAATGAAAAGAAGCATCTTAATTATGTTCATGGCAATCACGCAAGGACAATAGAAATTTTAAAACATCAGCAATGCTTCATGTTACCAGAAGCATTACGATCAACAATGAGATTCCTCAAATATGGGATTACTTTAATGGTGGCATTGCTTGTTTACCAGACACAGTAAATCAATAGCAGCTAAAGAGTTGGTTTAAGGGCATGGGACCGTGGGGACACTAGGACACTCAGCAGCGTAAAGGAGCAACTTACTTATCATACTAGGGAAAACAGCAGGATTGCCATCTGTAACACAGTTTAATTGCATCTTATCACTGGAGGCATTAGATTAACAATAACACTGGTTAGACATGTCCCTAAGGTAACAGTGTGATCACTTCATTTTACATGCGCCCTTACATTAACAACAGCAAAAGGTTGGTATAAGGACATGCGACAGTGGACGCATCAGCACAATGTACCTACAAGGAGGCATAAAGTGGTGATTCCGAGTTTGTTCATGCTATGTGAGGGCAGCAAACCTAATCCTGGAGACCTTGTACTATGTGAGGGAAGCAAATCTAATCCTGGAGATCTTTTACTGTGTGAGGGCTGCAAATCTAATCCTGGAGACCTTTTATTATGTGAGGGCAGCAAATCTAATCCTGGAGACCTTTTACTATGTGAGGGCAGCAAATCTAATCCTGAGACCTTTTACTATGTGAGGGCGACAAATCTAATCCTGAGAGCTTTTACTATGTGAGGGCAGCAAATCTAATCCTGGAGACCTTTTACTATGTGATGGCAGCAAATCTAATCCTGGACATACTCTGTTGACTTGTCCACCAGCCGCCACTTTCTATCCTTTTCTCAACCAATAATAGATCTGTTCCTTATCTAGTTTGTACTGCATTTTCCCATTATTTCCCTTTTGAACCAAGAGACCGGTTGGGTATCCGGTCTCTACTACTTTCGCCATATTATTTCCTCTTTGAATCAAGTCCTAGATTCATGCTACAACTTTCCCCCTTTCTTCGTTGTTTGAACAAAGCCCTAGATTCGAATGCATGAAGTAGCTTTACCTCTAATAATACTAAAAATTTAGGTGGCTTTGGAAGAGCTGATGGGAATAGAAACAGATGCACATGCAGACACGTGGGGAGCTAGGGCAGTAGAGCAAGGCCGCTTTCGAAGAACTTATACCTGAGGGTCACCGGTGTTGGGGAACGTAGCAGAAATTCAAAATTTTCTACGCATCACCAAGATCAATCTATGGAGTAATCTAGCAACGAGGGGAAGGAGAGTGCATCTACATACCCTTGTAGATCGCTAAGCGGAAGCGTTCAAGTGAACGGGGTTGATGGAGTCGTACTCGTCGTGATCCAAATCCCCGATGATCCTAGTGCCGAACGGACGGCACCTCCGTGTTCAACACACGTACAGCCCGGTGACGTCTCCTACACCTTGATCCAGCAAGGGTAGAAGGAGAGGTTGGGGAAGACTCCATCCAGCAGCAGCACGATGGCGTGGTGGTGGTGGAGGAGCGTGGGACTCCAACAGGGCTTCGCCAAGCACTACGAGAGACGAGGAGGGAGAGGGGTAGGGCTGCGCCAACAGGGAGAGCAAATCACCTGTCTTGGGCAGCCCCAAACCTCAAGTATATATAGGGGGAGGGGAGGGGCTGCGCCCCCACCTAGGGTTCCCTCCCTAGGGGTTGCGGCAGCCCCCGGATCACATCTGGGTGGCGGCCACAAGGGGGAGAGGGGGAGGCGCACCTGGGGTGGGCCTTAGGGCCCATCTGCCCTAGGGTTTGCCCCCTTCCCCTCTTGGAGGCGCCTTGGGCCTTGGTGGGAGGCACCCCAGCCCACCTAGGGGCTGGTCCCTTCCCACTATTGGCCCATGTAGGCCTCCGGGGTTGGTGGCCCCACCTGGTGGACCCCCAGACCCCTCCGGTGGTCCCGGTACACTACCGGTGATGCCCGAAACACTTCCGGTGGCCAAAACCATACTTCCTATATATCAATCTTTACCTACAGACCATTCCGGAACTCCTCGTGGTGTCCGGGATCTCATTCGGGGCTCCGAACAACATTCGGTAACCGCATACATACTTTCCCTATAACCTAGCGTCATCAAACCTTAAGTGTGTAGACCCTACGGGTTCGGGAAACATGCAGACATGACCGAGACACCTCTCCGGTCAATAACCAACAGCGGGATCTGGATACCCATGTTGGCTCCCACATGCTCCACGATGATCTCATCGGATGAACCACGATGTCAAGGACTTAATCAATCCCGTATAAAATTCCCTTTGTCTAGCGGTACGATACTTGCCCGAGATTCGATCGTCGATATCCCGATACCTGGTTCAATCTCGTTACTCGAAAGTCTCTTTTACTCGTTCCGTAACACATCATCCTGTGATCAACTCCTTGATCACATTATGCACATTATGATGATGTCCTACCGAGTGGGCCCAGAGATACCTCTCCGTTTACACGAAGTGACAAATCCCAGTCTCGATTCGTGCCAACCCAACAGACACTTTCGGAGATACCTGTAGTGTACCTTTATAGCCACCCAGTTACGTTGTGACGTTTGGCACACCCAAAGCACTCCTACGGTATTCGAGAGTTGCACAATCTCATGGTCTAAGGAAATGATACTTGACATTAGAAAAGCTTTAGCATACGAACTACATGATCTTGTGCTAGGCTTAGGATTGGGTCTTGTCCATCACATCATTCTCCTAATGATGTGATCCCATTATCAACGACATCCAATGTCCATGGTCAGGAAACCGTAACCATCTATTGATCAACGAGCTAGTCAACTAGAGGCTTATTAGGGACATGGTGTTGTCTATGTATCCACACATGTATCTGAGTTTCCTATCAATACAATTCTAGCATGGATAATAAACGATTATCATGAACAAGGAAATATAATAATAACCAATTTATTATTGCCTCTAGGGCATATTTCCAACAGTCTCCCACTTGCACTAGAGTTAATAATCCAGTTCACATCGATATGTGATTAACACTCAAGGTCACATCCCCATGTGACTAACACCCAAAGAGTTCTGGGTTTGATCATGTTATGCTTGTGAGAGAGGTTTCAGTCAACGGGTCTGCAGCATTCAGATCCGTATGTACTTCGCAAATTTCTATGTCATCTTGTAGATGCAACTACTACGCTAAATTTGGTGCCTTTTCAAATAACTGTTCTACTTGGAGCTATTCTAATTGTTGCTCCATTATACGTATCCGGTATGTCTACTCAGAGTTATCCGGATAGGTGTTAAGCTTGCATCGATGTAACTCTTTACGTCGAACTCTTTATCACCTCCATAACCGAGAAACATATCCTTATTCCTCTAAGGATAATTTAGACCGCTATCTGGTGATCTACTCCTAGATCACCTTTGTACCCTCTTGCCAAATATGTGGCAAGGCACACATCAGGTGTGGTACTCAGCATGGCATACCGTATGGAGCCTATGACAAAAGCATTGGGGACGACCTTCGTCCTTCCTCTTTCTTCTGCCGTGGTCGAGCTTTAAGTCTTAACTTCATACCTTACAACTCAGGCAAGAACTCCTTCTTTAACTGATCCATCTTGAACACCTTCAAGATCATGTCAAGGTATGTGCTCATTTGAAAGTACCATTAAGCGTTTTGATCTATCCTTATAGATCTTGATGCTCAATGTTCAAGTAGCTTAATCCAGGCTTTCCATTGAAAAACACTTTCCAAATAACCCTATATGCTTTCCAGAAATTCTACGTCATTTCTGATCAACAATATGTCAACAACATATACTCATCAGAAATTCTATAGTGCTCCCACTCACTTCTTTGGAAATACAAGTTTCTCATAAACTTTGCATACACCCAAAATCTTTGATCATCTCATCAAAGCATACATTCCAACTCCGAGATGCTTACTCCAGTCCTTAGAAGGATTGCTGGAGCTTTGCATACTTGTTAGCATCTTTCAGGATTGACAAAACCTTCTGGTTGTATCACATACAACCTTTCCACAAGAAAATCATCGAGGAAACAATGTTTTGACATCCTATCTGCAAGATTTCATAAATAATGTAGTAATCGCTAATATAATTCCAACAGACTCTTAGCAT